>NC_088872.1:44389399-44614815 GCF_032884065.1 Artemia franciscana | reverse complement strand
AGTTGTCTGTGGATGGATGGATGGATGTGTCAGGTGACGTCACCTGAAAAAACTGGATCAGGTGACGTCAAAACTGAAAAAACTAAAAAAAGGCAAAAACTACAAAAAAAACTAAAAACTAATAAAAAAAATAAAAAAGCTAAAAAACTAAAAAAACTATAAAGGTAAAACCAATAAAAAACTAAAACAAAAACTGAAAAAACTAAAAAAAGGCAAAAACTACAAAAAAAACTAAAAACTAATAAAAAAAGTAAAAAAGCTAAAAATCTAAAAAAACTAAAAAAACTAAAAAAAGGTAAAAAACTAAAAAAAAATAAAAATAAAAAAAAACTAAAAAAAAGGAAAAAACTGAAAAATAAGCTAAAATAAAGGTAAAAACCAATAAAAAACCTAAAAAAAAAGGGAAAAAACTAATAAATGACGACACTCAAAGAGAAAGCGACCAGGACAAAAGGAATGTTCGATTAGCAATCAACAAAGCACCGGGACACAGGGAGTATAAATGACGACCAGGACATAAGTAAAAAAAAAAAACTATCTATATATATAAAAATAAGTTGTCTGTGGATCTGTGGATCGTGGATCAGGTGACGTCACCTGAAAAAACTGGATCAGGTGACGTCAAAACTGAAAAAACTAAAAAAAGGCAAAAACTACAAAAAAAACTAAAAACTAATAAAAAAAATAAAAAAGCTAAAAAACTAAAAAAACTAAAAAAAGTCAAAAACTACAAAAAAAACTAAAAACTAATAAAAAAGCTAAAAAACTAAAAAAACTAAAAAAAAAGGCAAAAACTACAAAAAAACTAAAAACTAATAAAAAAAATAAAAAAGCTAAAAAACTAAAAAAACTAAAAAAAGGTAAAAAACTAAAAAATAAATAACGACCGGGACACAGGGACACAACTACAACGGGGACACCGGGGGAAACAGGGGGATATAAATGACGACCGGGACAAAAAAACTAAAAAGAAATAAAAACTAAAAACTAATAAAAAAAACTAAAAAATCTAAAAATCTAAATAAGCTAAAAAAGAAAAAAAAAAGGAAAAAAATAAAGGAGAAAAACAAAACTAAAAAACGAATGTATATACAGACCGGGACACCGGGATACAAATGATGACCGGGACCCGGGACACAGGGAATATAAATGACGACCGGGACACAGGGACACAACTACAACGGGGACACCGGGGGAAACAGGGGATAACCTGACAATCTATTTATATGCAAAGACAATGGGACAGCAAAGAATGTTGTATATTCGCAAGTTTTACGTAGTTAAAACCATATATATATATATATATCTATATTCACAGGTGGGACATAGGGACACAACTACAATGGCGCGTAACTATTATGGCGCGTAACGACTTACGCGCGCGGGGGGGCTTGGGGGGGGGCGCGAAGCGCCCCCACCAACTAGGTGTTGGGGTGGCGCGAAGCGCCACCCCAACAGCTAGTATATATATATATATATATATATATATATATATATATATATATATATATATATATATATATATATATATATATATATATATATATATATATATATATATATATGGGTATTTTTTTTCCAAACTGAAAGTGCATACCCTATACTTCACCTTAGGGAAGATGGAAAGCCAAAGCAATTATTTCTAGCGGTTTTTACCCACTGGTTGAACTAATAGGGGTATATTGTACATTACGGGTATAATTATATATATTTGTACAAACTAAGTACAAAGTAGGGGTATATTGAACACAATTGTACACGGTGTATACTAAAATGACGCTATATTATTCAGCTACCCGCTTGGATTTTTTTTCAAATATTTTGTAGTTTAAATTATTTTCTTAAAAAGCTTAAAATCCTTATAATTCCTCTTCTACAAAAGAAAAGATGTAAGATATGTGATTTTTTGGAGGAGTCATATGGTCTATTTTAATAAAGTCTGGAATCTATTAATAGGTATGTTAAGAAGGCTTCGATTTTAAAAGGCATGGGGGAATATTAGAACTCTGGATCTCATTGCTTTAGTTTCAGATTAAAGCTATGGTAACTTCATGGCTATCAACTGCTTCTTTTCGAATTAATGGTGGTTTAATACGGGCGGCTCAGTTTTGGCAATAAAACTTCAATTGAGTAAAACACTACCAATTTTCCCATCATAATCAATTTGTGTGTTGTGTCTCCATATGCTCATCCAATGTTACTGGAGATATTATTGGTAGGCGTAATGGGAAAGAAAATTCTCGTAAATAAAGCGGTTAAATCCTGGCGAAAGATATGTCAGATTCTGAAATGTACTCAAATCAGTTCTTGGTACCTTAGATTCTCTTGAATCCACTTGCTTGTTCACCCTCCCCTTACCACTACCTTTGTAGAAGGAGCCAAAGCCATTGCTTCACCTTCTGAAGTCTCTTTTATTAGAGCATCCAGTCTTTAAGGACTTACCGTACTTACCACGAACATAAATTAAAAGACTGTTTTACGGAATTCCATAGACTCAAGATGTTGTCATCTTCCTGATCCAAACCTGATTTAAAGTGTCAGTGAGATCATTGTTCGTCCCAGCTCGAAGTGGACCTCCTCTAGAAGCACTGCGTTGACCTTTACGGCGACCTATAAGGGATAAAATTATATTTGCAAGAGAAAGAGTGAAAGGAATAGATAGGGAGATAATTTTTTTCTTGACTTGAAGTTCAAGTTTTTTAGTACCAAATATACATTCTATTCAATTACAATTTCTGAAATGTTTACTGTATAGACATTGTGTCTCCTAAGACATCATTCCGCAAAAAAAATATCATACATCTGTGTATGTGTTTACTAGGGAAGGACATTCTAACAAAAAAGCACCACAAACAGTCAAATTATACAAATAATTTTAGAAACTACACAGAAAAATCCAAAAAATCTCAAGAATTAAGGGAGAGGAGGTACAAGACCAATGCTTACCCCATATAAATAAACATAGCCAATATCAATAAAAATTCTTGAGAAATCTCATTTGTTTTCATTTTACTTTGAATAAACGTACTAAGCGTCTTAAAAGCCCCCATACCCATAAAGTGAGCCCCATTCTTAATATTTCACTTTGAATGAATGATCTTGATCTAGAAACGCAGGATAAACACAGTTAATCCAAATATTCGTGGTAACGAACTTTAAGTAAGTAGTAACTCAGCCCAATGATAACCAAAACTCTAAATGACACTATATTAATAATTGTTAATATTCCAATAGAATCGACTTTTTATGTTGATCCCAAATATTTATAATAAATCAAGTTTAACACCACCCATCAAAACTTACAAACGAGAGAAATTTTGCGTGATGTTTCAAAAAGGAGGCAAACATCCCCAAAAATTCAGGTGACCTTAATGAAAATTGCACCATCAGATTCAATGTTAAAAAAAACACTGCTGCAGAGGTTTGAAGCTCCTATTTACAAAAATATGGAATTTTGTAATTTTTGTCAAATGAAAGATAATGTGCGTGTTTATTTGTGTTTGTGTGTGTTTTTTTTCCAGTTTTGTTTGTATCAATCCCATGGACTTATCATATCAGAATATGTCTTATTCAAAAATAAATGAAAAGTTCTGGTGCCATTTTCAATCGGACAGACCGATTGGAAGGCAGCTACCCACCTTCCATACCAACTTTTCCTTCCTAGAGACTTCCAATACAAATTGTGAGATTGAAATTTGATTAAAAATAGTTGAATGGTCCAAAAACTACTCCTCTAGTAGGTGTCAAAGGTCTCCTGACCCTTGATTCCTACTAGAGGACTATCTATCTTACTAGAGGATGTCAAGGGTCTACATGACCCTTGACATCCCCTGGATATAGAATTGTAAGTTGCGCAGTTTACCCATTGTTTGCATATAGCATTTGTCATTGAGAAATATACGAAAACTTTTTTGGGGGAATTTTCGGGGATCGGGAGGGATTTTTCGCGGGAGAGTTTTCCATAGGAAATAATTTTACCAGGAGGAATTCCTCGGGAATTTTTTTTACACTTGTAGTTGAAGAGGGGATTTCCTGGCATGATATAGAAAATGGTGAGAAGTCAAATAAAAAGAACGTGTTCTTTCAACTGAATGTAAAGGGTAAAATTAAACCTTATAACTATTTTTTGGGGACGACTTACTCCCCAACAGTCCCCGTAGGAGGGGCCACAAGTTACAAACTTTAACCAGTGCTTACATATAGTAATGGTTATTTGGAAGAGTACAGACGTTTTCTGGGGGGTTTTTAGGTTGAAGGGGGGGATTGACAAGAGGGGGATATGTTGGGGGAACTTTCCTTGGAGGAATTTGTCATGGGGAAAGAAAAGTTTGAAGGGAGAGCAGGATTTTCTAGCATTGTTTAAAAAAAAAAAACAATGAAAAAATAAATATGAAAAAGTTTTTTCAACTGAAAGTAAGGAGAAGCATTGAAACTTAAAACGAACAGAAATTATTACGTGTATGATGGCCTTACCTCCTCCTAATACCTCGATCTTTACGCTAAAGCATTTTTAGTAATTCCAACTATTTATTCTGCGGCTTTTGTGATCCAGGGGTCATTGTTAAGAAATTGGGACAAGACTTAAGCTTAAGTGTAAAGAGCGAGGTACTGACGAGGGGGCGAACCCCCTCATATATGTAATAAAAACATGAGAATACAAATGTTCTTTACGTAAGCTAATTTGTAAGTTACGTATATCTTTTACTAATAAACATTCGTAAAAAATTAAAAGTTCTAGTTGCCTTTTTAAGTAACCAATCATCCAGAAAACTAAGAAGCCTGGATAGCATAGCCTTCTCAAAAATTTTGCTGAAAACAGATAGGAGAGAAATTGACCTATAATTAGCAGGATCACTCCGATAACCACCTTTATACAGCACTGTAACCTTAGCTCGCTTGAGAGATGCAGGGAAAATTGCTTTTTCGAAAGACAGATTGACAAGCTTAGTCAATGTTGACAGAATAGCTGGCAGAATGGCACGGATAACCCTTGTAGGAATTTTGTCTGGTCCTGAAGAGGATAATCTTTCAAGAGCATTCACGATACGAGCTACCTCAAATTCAGTAACAGAATTCAAGACCATCGACTTTAAACAAGAGGGTCCAAGAAAGGCTCTGAAATCGCAACGAGAAGTGCCAGAGCTTGCAGAGGAAGCAGTTGCCTTCCCTATATTAGCAAAATAAGAGGTAAGCTCAAACTGAACATCTGCATCTCCTTGAACGGTTTTACTATCGAGTATCAGCATTGATGGAACAGAAGGCAGAGGAGGACTAAGTCTAAGATCTGAGTTAATTAAATACCATGTCTTCCTTACATCCTTCCCACATTCAAAAAATTGTCGTATGATAATACTGAGACTTTGCCTTCCGAAAGAGAGAATTACAAATACTCCTATAGGTCTTGAAACGTTCGTGATGAGTTACAGATGATGAAGCTTTGTAAAGCTTCCACAAATAATTTTTCCTTTTCCAGCTATTATGGAGACCTGAACTCATCCATGGATTCAGTGGTGCTATTCTTTTCGAAGTATGGGGCGCTGGACCCTGATTGCAAATTTCCAGGATTCCTTCTTTCACTAAATCATAAAAGGAATCAAAAGAGCGGTTAAAATTGAATCAGAAATCAAACTGTCTCATGGTAGATCAGCCAGACGAGAATTAAGTAGACTTAGATCAGTATCACCATAACGGAAAAATGGGAGAGTAGATGGTGATGCTATACGCTGTGCTTGATCATCACTCTTATATTGGGAAATAGCGGGAAAATGATCAGAAATATCACTAACCAGCATCAAACTATCTAAGACATCTAGTGACGAAAAAAATATTATAAATAAGAGATGCATGTCTCTTATTGTGTCTAATAAGAGACGCATGTCTCGAGACGTGTCAGTAACTCGGGTTGGTATACAAACTGAAGGTAGAGTTCCCGAAGAGAGTATCATCGACAAAAAATCAATAGCTGAAGCAGAATTTTGATCCAGCAGGTTGAGGTTAAAATCACCCATAAGGATTAGTTCAAAGGGATGTTTTTGGACTGAGTCCAAAACTTCTTCCAGAATTTTCAAAAACGAAGGAATAGATCCATTGGGGGACCTATAAACCAAACCCACAGCTAAATACTTACGCATTGATTTAATCTCAATAAAAAGGGATTCAAAGATTCCTTCCTCATTTCTGCTCAAATCACTTCGGACATTATATGTAAGACGATCAGCAATATCAAGGACAAGGCCACCTCTCGCCATCCGTTTCCTGTTCAGCCTCTCCATCCTATATCCCGGAATATCTAAAAGGATATCCTTTTTTGAATCTAGGAAAGTTTCACATAATCCTATAACATCAGGAGTTCCACCACTGACCATCCGTTTCAGCTCATCAAAAGACGAGCAAAGTCCCTGAATGTTAAGATGAAGCACAGAGAAAACATAATCACGTTTAGAGGAGGCAGAACCATTTAAGTTCGAAACATACTTACTTTTATTAGCTGAATTAGAATCAATATTCTTGAGATTTCTACTTCCAATTGAATTATTGATTATATTTTCAATATCTAAAGGATTATTTTGTAATTCAATTAAACGTTCCCCCAAAGAGTTGATACCAACCTGGTCACCAATAGAAATCGTCAATTTACTCATGGTGGATGGCAGTTCCGCTCCATGACCAAACCCACCAGACCAAAGGTATAAGAAAAAATATAAGGAAAAAGAATAGTATAATCGAGGTAAGGATAAATAAGAAAAAGCAGGGAAAGAGAAAGAAAAAGAAACAAGGAAAAACCAAGAAATAAACAAATAATCAGCACTGGTAATTTAATCACGAAAGAACCATGTATATGCCAAGATATGAAATTTATCACAGAAGTCATTGGCTGACGGTTTTACGGTTTTTAGGGCAGTTAATGCTGTAGCACGTATGGCCTGGAGCTTTACAACTAACACAAAAAGGACTGTTATTACACGGGGATCCAGATTTCGACTTATGGTCACTAGCTCCGCATTTTGAGCACAGGGTAGTGTTTGTGCAGTTTGCTGCAAGGGGGCCAGTCATATGGCAGTTAAAGCATCGACGAGGCAGAAACAAAAACTCCTGGGTGGCAAGTCGCTCATAGCCGTTTTCGCTGATTCTTGTAGGAACTGATCTAAGTCTTTTCTCGATTTGAAATACACTTTGAATGTGCGTGACGCGCCACACTTGAGCTGTTTTGATGTATTTTGGGATTAATTCCTTCAGTGATGAGTCGACTAGTTCGTCCGGTACTTGTTTAGTAACAGCAACAAAAGCAGGCTCCTTAAGTGTAGCATTTAGAGTGGGGTCAGAACGCTTTGCCTTTTCAACAATTATACTAGCGGTTTCAAACAGTTCATGATAACGAACTGTAGTAAGGAGCGACCCGGCTCAATAGTAACCAAAACTCTAAAAAATGAAATTTTGATACCAATAGCTACATTAAACGAATCGCATTTTAATGCTGATTTTAAATATATAAGTTTCATCAAGTTTAATCTTACCCATCAAAAGTTACGAGAATTATTTTATTATTATTTTAGAAAATAGGGGGAAACAACCCCTAAAAGTCATAAAATCTTAACGAAAATCACACCGTCAGATTCAACGTATCAGAGAACCCTATTGTAGAAGTTTCAAGCTCCTATCTACACAAATGTGGAATTTTGTATTTTTTGCCAGAAGGCAGATCACGGATGCGTGTTTATTTGTTTGTTTTTTCCCATGGGTGATCTTATCGATCCAGTGGTCCGAGAATCTTGCGAGAGGGCTCATTCTAGCGAAAATGAAAAGTTCTAGTGCCCTTTTTAAGTGACCAAAAAAATTGGAAGGCACCTAGGCCCCCTCCCACGCTAATTATTTTCCCAAAGTCACCAGATCAAAATTTTGAGATAGCCATTTTATTCAGCATAGTCAAAAAACCGTATAACTATGTTTTTGGGGACGACTTACTCCCCAACAGTCCCCATAGGAGGGGCCACAAGTTACAAACTTTAACCAGTGCTTACATATAGTAATGGTTATTTGGAAGAGTACAGACGTTTTCTGGGGGATTTTTAGGTTGAGGGGTGGGGGGTTGAGAAGAGGGAGATAGGTTGGGGGAACTTTCCTTGGAGGAATTTGTCATGGGGAAAGAAAAGTTTGAAGGGAGAGCAGGATTTTCTAGCATTATTTAAAAAAAAACAATGAAAAAATAAATATGAAAAAGTTTTTTCAACTGAAAGTAAGGAGAAGCATTAAAACTTAAAACGAACAGAAATTATTACGTGTATGATGGGCTCACCTCCTCCTAATACCTCGCTCTTTACGCTAAAGCATTTTTAGTAATTTCAACTATTTATTCTACGGCTTTTGTGATTCAGGGGTCATTCTTAAGAAATTGGGACAAGATTTAAGCCTTAGTGTAAAGAGCGAGGCACTGACGAGGGGGCGAACCCCCTCATATATGTAATAAAAACATGAGAATACAAATGTGCTTTACGTAAGCTAATTTGTAAGTTACGTATATCTTTTACTAATAAACATTCGTAAAAAATTACAAGTTCTAGTTGCCTTTTTAAGTAACCAAAAAATCGGAGGGCAACTGGGCCTCCTCCCCACTCCTTTTTTTCTCAAATCACTCGATCAAAAATACGAGAAAGCCAATTAGCCAAAAAAAATAAATATGCAAATTTTGTTTTAATTATGCATCTGCGGAGAGCCAAAATCAAAACATGCACTGATTCAAAAACGTACAGAAATTAAATAAAAAAAAACAAGTTTTTTTGACGGGAAGTAAGGAGCAACATTAAAATTTAAAACGAGCAGAAATTACTTGGTATATGAAAGGGCTGCTTCCTCATCAACGCCCCGCTCTTTACGCTAAAGTTTTTTACTGTTTTAGAAAGTAGAGTTAAGAGAAAGAGTCAAACTTTAGCGTAAAGAGTGGGGCGTTGATGAGGAAGCAGCCCTTTCATATACGATGTAATTTCTGTTTGTTTTAAGTTTTAATGTTGCTCCCTACTTCCTGTTAAAAAACTTGTTTTTTTTTATTTAATCTTTAGACGAGACGACAAGTTTCTATTCATTCTTGTCACGGCGTAGCTCAGATACATCGCTGCCAGGACTAGGGCATAAATGCTTAGATAAATGCTTGGCGCTCCGTTGGGCCTTTTAGCTCTTTTGGAGGGTTTTTCAGTATCACAGCATACGAGGGTTTAGGCATTGAGTCATGATTTTGGGGCAAGACCAGTGACTGGTCAGAGAGGCTACTTGAAGGGTGTGATATTTTTGCCAGAACCCTGTCCAATTTACGCGATAACTCATTGACCTTGGATACAACTGTGGCATTTACGGCCTCTCCTATAGTTGAGACTTCACATGGACTAAGAATAACAAATTTTGGGATTTTTAGGTTTTGCTTGGCAGCATCAACTAAAGTTTTACACATGTTAAGAATATTATCTTCATCTTTAGAGTGAGTCACCGTTCGGGTTGTAACACTTAGTTCGGCATAAAGAACTCTCTTTGCTTGGATGATGGTATTGCGATCAAAATAAGCGACATTTGCCTTTTGGATTAACTCTTGCCTAACTTCATCAGTTAGAGATCGGCTTAAAAAGTTCAGAACAGGATTCAAAATTAATTTGTCTTCCATTTTACACTGACCAAATGCTTTCTAAAATTAACCTGCCTCACTCTTTTACTCCACCTTCCCTCTCTCCTTCCTCTTTTCTTTTTCTTTCCTCTCCTACTATTCCCTCTCTCCTTACATTCAATTTAAGTCCACATAATATCAAATGTGTGAAATCAATAGATGTTGACACCTTTATAAACCGTCACACAAGTTCTAATTAAAAACTGGTATTTTGCCAAATACTGCAAGATCTAGCAAGTGGGATTAAAATTCATACCTCAGACTATCAGGTATGTGAAAATGAAAAATAATCCGATTAGTTTACATGTTGACACCATGAAAGCTAGTTCACAACTGAACTTGTGTAGCTACACAAGAGGTGATCTTTTTTTGAAATTTTGATTCAGGTCGTTACCACGACCACAGTTCGTTACCACGAACTGTTTGAAACTACTCATTACTTAAACCTGAATCAAAATTTCAAAAAAAGATCACTTCTTGTGTAGCTACATAAGTTCAGTAGTGAACTAGCTTTCATGGTGTCGACATCTAAACTAATTGGATGATTAGTTTTCTTAGTTTTTTGAATGATTTCCAGTTTGGATTCCGAGCGAGTCACTCTACGGAGAATGCTTGCGCTGCTTTCTCGAATTTTATTCATTCGGCAATAGATTCTGGTCATATCCCGGCAGCTTTATTTTTGGATGTTCGTAAAATTTTTGATTCCTTGACTCATCGGATTCTTCTTTGGAAACCATCGCATATTGGTATAAGATCAAACGCTTTTTCTTGGTTTGATTCATATCTTTCTGGTAGGCTTATTTCAATTGATCCGCTTTTCCAGAGCCCTTCTGAAGTATTTTATGGCGTCCCTCAAGGATCTGTTCTTGGTCCCATTTTATTTCTGATTTATGTTAATGATCTGATTTCGGTGGTAAAAAGCACCAGGCCTCTGGCATGCTGCAAGCTGTGTCATCCTGATGCTTGGTCGTGTTCCAATACTTCTTCTTACGAAGATTTTCTTGTTGCTTTTGCTGATGATACCACTCTTGGGACCATTGGGAGGACGGAATGTGATATCAAGTCTAATCTTGTGGCATTATTCGAGAGAGTTATTTCATGGTTTAATGCGAATTACTTGGTCTTGAATGTTGATAAGTCACATTTTCTTATTTTTTCTCGAATTACACACCTTTACACACCTTCAGGTGTCACAAGGCTCCTTGTGTAGGCCAAAGAATCGGGTGGTCCGGTTTCTTGGTATCCTGCTTGATGAGAATCTTTCCTTCAGAAACCATGTAGCCATGATTAGAGTTAAGGTCTCACGGAGTTTGTGTATCATTCGAAAACTTAGACACACATTTCCTGGATCTATTTTCTTTTTTTATAACTTTTTTTTTTCTGTCTTGTCCAGTCATATATTTCTTATTGCCCTACTGTATGGATGTCTACTTTTCCGTCTACGCTGCAGTCACTTTCCGTCATGTACAAGAAAGCACGGCGTCTGGTTATGGACACCAACCGTTCTTCACCAACACCGCTTTTAAGTCTACGGTCTATTTACATTATTTCTTGTGCTTCTTTTGTCTTTCATTAGCTTCACGGCAATCTTCCGAAATCTCTTCGAAAAACTCCCATGTTTATTTCTGATTCAGCTCCATATAGCCTTCTTTCTTCAAATAATATCTACATTCCATCTACCCCTACTATTCAATCAGATTTCAATGCCTTCATTGCTTGTCAACAGGTCTGGAATTCACTACCTTCTTCAGTACAGAGATGCCACTCATTTGGGACTTTTAAAAGGATTCTTAAGGATCATTTAATAAAGAATCAAATAGAATAACTTTTTTTTCCTCTGAGGAGTTGTTGTCCCCTGAGTTCTGTTCATGGTGTATGGTTGTCTTCTCTGCGCTTTGACTCCCAGGCCTCAGGTATGTTCTCTATGTTCAGGTATGTTCAGGTATTGCCTATATTGTAGTTGTTATTTGTATTTTTTTGTACCCCCTTGTATCCCTGGCCATGGAGCCTTTTGAGGGGGAATAAGTGTATTGTAATTCCATTTTGAATTGTATTTGTATTGTATTGTATTGAATAGCAATAATAAACTTCTTCTTCTTCTTCTTCTTCTACGATAAATGGTATTATAAACTAAATTTGTTTTCATTTCAAAAGTTTTGGGAAGGATTACCTAAATTCTCCAACAGATCTGTTTTCATTTGTCTTTCTTCCTCTTTGGATGCACAATCTTACGTATGGAGAGGACTTACAGTGGAATTGTTAAGTAAATAATTTGAATAAGTAAGTTAATATACAACTTTGAGTGGTTCCAAAACCACATGCCTCCACTTCTCCAACTACCAAGTGGTAAGGGGCTAGGTCAGGGGTGTAATTTGCTATGGGGCAGAGGGAAAAAATGCCCCTCCCAGACCTCAGTATCCCAGATCCCAGTTGCCCCCTGATGAGATTGAGTTTCTCCGAAAATGTTGTCCAAACTAAGATAAGCCTGCGTAATTCAAGCAACCACTGAAATAGGTCAGTTACCTTTATTACATATTTTCCTTTTTTATTACTATATGTCTCTTCTTTCAGTTAGCTCTTTCATTTTCATTTGAGAAAATTGAACCGCCCCCACAGGATTTTGACAAAATTACGTAATTCGCTGGGGTATGGATTTAGTGATCTACTAGGAATGTCGTTGCAAACCATGGACGGGATGACTTCTATTCCCCTTTGAATCAGAATAATTGACAAATATCTTCCCGAGACATGCTTTAAAAAATGAGTCCATCACATATAAAAAAACAGTGAAATTATCTGAAAATGATCATATAGAAAAAAAAAACGTGACTGAAAAAAAAAAACAAGCAGGAATCGAGCCCAAAATAGTCCAACGCGGTACTATCAGAACCACACCTTTAATAATCCAATTTTATATATTGGTGTTTGTACCTTAATTGCGCAGTTTATGAAGGGGGGCTTTAAGGAGGAACATGCAGGAGTTGTTCTTGTAAATCTTCAGTTAAGGGTTTTGGACCATAATTATTACAAAAATTATATCGCTTTATGCTTCCAAGCCTTTCTACTTAAGAGGTGACACCAAAAGTGTTGTTTTTAGTGCTATATCACTCTTACGGATATTAGAATTGTTAAAATCCCGTAGATATGAGCAATAGTTTTCAAATGAGCCATGAAACGCCACTCTAAAAAGTTCTGGTAGTCAACTAGCCCCAGCTTTTCTACTTGAGACATGGCACCTAGTGATGGTGGAATTTATAAAAAGGACATACATATGAGAAATGTCTTTCATATGAGTTACTCAAAATCTATCTATGATACCTGTAATACCAATACCCCCATACCGATACGCGTGATATCGATGCGTCCAATACCGATACAGCGCACATCCCTTTCCCCAGGGGCTATGGAGGCTCATATTATCACCAAAACCGTAGATATTGGACATTTGAAGTATGTTGAACAAAATGGTTCTCAAAATTGAAAGGATCTCAAAATTTTGATTGGATATTGTTTGTAAGAGGGGCATTTAGGGAGAGGACTATTTCCTCTGCAATCTTTTCAATCACTTAAAAGGGCGGTATGAAATTCAATTTTCGTTCAAATGAGCCATTAAACATCTCTCTATGATGTTGTGGTCGTTCACTAGCCCTGGTGGGGAAAAAGGATACACATCAGTGCTACCCGGATGCAAAAACAGGATTTTCCTTCTTGTTCAAGTTGGAGGAATTTAATTGTCCTTCAAAACGTTTTCAACCATGCTGATTCTAATGGTGAACTTTTTACTTCAATATGACACTGTTTTCAAGGGGCTTTAGGCTCTTTTTCGAAATAACCATAATTTCTTTTCACAATGGAATTTTACTTTTAAGATTCACCAAAACAATAGTTACCATGCCTGATACAGTGTCAGACGGATTTTTCAGAAGGCAGTTTTCCTAAAAACGTGTTTTTCACTTTTGGCTACTATGGGCTGTGGTTTGCTCTTTACTAGGTTGCAGCTACTGCTACAACCATGATAAAGGATGTGATGACCACTCAAAGAAAAATTTAATCTTCAAGGCCTGGGAGAATTTTTTCAAGGAAATGAACATAGAAGATAAGGATTATATTAACATTAGGGCGTAACTTGCCTAAATAAACACAGGCTAGCCCACTGGTTATTTTTTCTTGGCATCTAGAAGTGGCTGCAGCCTATTCTTACTCTTATTCTGTTTAAATATGTCATACAGGTTTTCACGCTTCAATGGCTGCAATGAGCCCTTTCTCTGTGAATACTAAATAAAAAAATGTTCTTTAAACTGAAAGTAAAGGGCAACATTAAAACTTGAAACGAAAAGAAATTATTCCGTATATGGAAGGGGCTGTTCCCTCCTCAACGCCCCGCTCTTTAAGCTAAAATTTGACTCTTTCTCACAAGTCTACTTTTTCAAACAATAAAAAATTTAGTGTAAAGAGCGGGCCGTTGAGAAGGGGACAGCCTCTTTCAAATACGGAATAATTTCCGTTCATTTTAAGATGATGATTTCCTAAAAAATATTATTTAATCTGCAAAGGTATAATCTAATAATAGTTGTCCGTAGCTATTATATCACTCCAAAAGTTTAAATCACATACTAGCAGAAAAAGAGCTACCATGCTACCATACACAGCTACCATACACAGCTACCATACAAAAAAATAATAAAGAGCATTCAAAATCTTGTCTCTTCTCAACCAAAAACATTTTTTTATTAAGGATGATGAGCCCATAAACTATATTATTTAAGCTGCAAAGACACAATCTAATAATAGTTTTCTGCAGCTATTATATTATTGCAAAGATTTAAATCACATACTAGCAGAAAAAGAGCTACCTTGATAAAGTTTGACTCTTTCTCAAAACTCTACTATTTAAAAAAAAACAAAAACCTCATTATTCGGAAAACAATAATAAAAAGAGCGTTCAAAATCTAGTTTCTGCTCGATCTAATGATCCTGAAACAGAACTGCCCTGGCTCCCAATAAAAACGTTGGAAACATCATTTTTGTAAGGAAGACAAGCCCCTAAACTATAATATTTAAACTGCAAAGATATAATCTAATAATAGTTGTCTGCAGCTATTATATCATTCCAAAGATTTAAATATACTTTTTAAAACAGTAAAAACTTCAATATTCAAAAAACAATAGTAAAGAGCGTTCAAAATCTAGTCTCGGCTTGATTCAATGATCGAGCAGAGACAGGCTGATACCTGATTGATTGACCAGGCATACCTTGGCTAGCTATAGAAACGTAGGAAACCTCTTTTTACTAAGGATGATGAGCCAATAAACCACAAAGCTGAAAGATATAATCTGATAATAGTTGTCTGCAGCTACTATATCATTCCAAAGATTTAAATCACACACTAATAGAAAAAGAGCTACCATGGTAAAGTTTGATTCTTCCTCACAACTCTACTTTTTAAATCAATAAAAAAGTTTAATATTCAATAAACAATAATAAACTGCATTTAAAATCTAGTCTGTGCTCGATCAAATGATCCTGAAGCAGGCATGCCTTGGCTCCCGATAGAAACATTGGAAACATCTTTTTACGAAGGATGATGAGCCCCTAAACCATTTTATTTAAGCTGTAAAGCTCAAGATGTAACCTAACAATAGTTGTCAACAGCTGTTATATTATTTTAAATATTTAGATTTCCTACTAGCAGAAAAAGAGATCCCATGGTTAAATGGTCCATCAAGCCCATGAAATGGCCTCAAGCTGTATCGCTTATATATGTAGAGCTAATGAGTAAACCTGGTGAAGCATTAAACTGACATTAGCTTCTAATCTCATCTGATTGTTGGAAGCACGAAAAATATATTTTGTGCAGAAAAAGTGAATTTTTAGATGAACACACGACACGGCACCAGTAAACCCTATCCCTATGAAAAAAAAGGTCACCATTGGCTAGTACCCGCTTGAATATATCTAACGAAGAAGAAAGAGGGAGGATTCAGAATAGAGTTGCGTCCTGAGAAAAAAAAAACAAATAAAAATGTGGTGTAAATGCTCGAAATATTTAAACCTGAATTCTGTGTCTATTTTATCGTTGAATTGTTATACATAGAAAATGGGAATAATTTTGAGGCTCATATCGCGGATGCTGCGTGCACACCTCGTACAATCGATTCTTACCAAAAATAGGTTTTTATATTCATCTAATGCAGCTTTTCATGCCGTGTCGTCTGGTGACAACAAATTTTTTTTTATTTCTTAACACTTTTTTCAAGGTTCAAGGTTCTTTTAATATAACCAATATATACAAAATATTAGGTAACTCAAGGCTGAGAGTATAACTCGAATGCAATTGAGCTACCTTTAAGCAACACTAAATCTGCACAAAAATTAATATTAAATAAATAAATTAAAAATTAAAAATAATTAAAAATAAATCTCTAACCAATCTTGGCAGAAATAAATAAAAAACAAAAACAAACAACAAAAAAACAAATCCCGTGCCGTACGATACCATTTCCATCCTCCGCACACCATTTTGAGACACAATTAAATTTACAACTTTAAACCAAGTGAGTCATAAGACATCTGGAGGCCTCATGGGCGAACCCCAGAGACTAACCCATTAACATAAAAAAATAATAATAAAAGAAAAATTTTATTTAGATTTATAAATTTCAATCAGCACTCTTTTCAATTTTAGTCTTATAGCATCTATGCTTACATTAAAATCAATCTCATTTCTCAATCTTTACCAATGTAGAGGAATCAAATACCTCAGGCAAAAACGCAACCTCTCTGTAACTACCTTAGGAGTCCACAGATTATATTTACCACGGGTTTCAACTTGTGAAGATGAAGGAGAAGAAATAAGACCCATCGATGCAAAATATCTGGGGAGCTTTTCTCGTTCAAGCTTAATCTTAAACATAACACTTAAAAATGGGATACTTTGCCGAACAGGAAGAATATTATGAAGTGAAAAAAGGGTCTCTGTTGTGGATTTTAAGGGGAAGTTTGATGGCGATGGCAGAAAAGGTTTAAGGATACGAACTGCTTTATTTTGGATAATCTGTAAAGGGGTAACATTACTTTTAAAAGTGTTCAAAAAAATAATAGATGCATAATCAAAATAGGTGCACAAGGGAAAAGTAAAGGGATTTAAGAGCGCAATATGGAAGAAGGTTTTTCAGTCTGCACATTATACCAACTCCACGGGCACCCTTTGCTCTAACCTGATTAATTTGCTCCTTCCATGACAAATTCTCATCAAACACAACTCCCAAATATCTTATTGATACAACCCTTTCAATAACAGATTCAGGTTCATTCGCAGAAAGGGAAATTGATTCTATATCTGGAAACTTGTGACCCGTTCTGCTGTGAATAATAAACTTCGTCTTCTTTCTGTTCAGAAGTAGTCTATTATCAGAGAGCCAAGTAGACAATCTATTATATGTGGATGTTAAATTGACCACTAGCTCTTCAAGAGATTTACCAGAAACGGTTGCTGCAGTGTCGTCAGCAAACTGAGTGTCTGTAGAAGAAACTCCAGTAGCTGAGCACAAATCATTAATGTAAACTAGGAAAAGCAGAGGTCCTAATACGGATCCCTGGGGAACACCAACCTTATCTGACTGCTGTAAAGAATTAGATCTAAAATCATTATATATAAGTATCTGCTGCCTCCCATGAAGATAAGATTCAAGTAACCTAAGGCAATAACGACGAATACCAGCATTCGAAAGCTTATACAAAAGAATTTGATGAGAAATGGAATCAACAGCTTTCTGTATGTCTAAAAATATATTTGCAGGCGTTTCGCCATGGTCAAGACAATCACTAATATGTTGGACAATAATAGCCATAGGATGATCAGTGCAGTGCTCTTTTCTAAATCCAAACTGAAGTTTAGAAATGTAATCAAATTTATCAAAAAAAGAATAAATTCTGTTATACAGTGCTCGCTCTACAACCTTCGAAAAAGCAGAGAGTATCGATATAGGACGATAATTAGCAGGAAGCCTCGGGTCATCACCTTTATGTAGGGCCACAATTCTTGCTGATTTAAATGTTGAAGGATAGACACCAGTTACAAATATAAGATTAATAATGTGGCATAACACCGGTGATATAACTGGGAATATTTCTTTGACCAAATTAGTTGAAGATCCATCAAGGGCTTCAAGATGTCCCGTTCTTCATTTTAGATATGATTTGTTTAGTTCAATTTCAGTGACCGGGGAAAGGAACATGCTTTTATCAGAGGGAGGGGGCATGTGATCTTTAAATAAATCATTATTATTATTATTTGGAGAAACATGAAATGCATTAGCTGTTTTTTCACAGATGCTTACAAAATGAGCATTGAGCAAGTTCACTATTTCCTGCTCATCGGAAGAAAAAGTACCATCACCACGTAACATTTCATTCGGAAATGAAGATTTCTGAGACCTTCCCAACAGAGAGTTAATAAGTCTCCAAGTGTGTTTTTGATCCCCACGAGCTTCTACAAAAGATTTTTCAAAATATCTAGCTTTTGCTTTCCGAATTAACTGTGTCAGGACATTTTTATACTTTTTAAACTCTTTTTCATTTTTAGTAGATGGGAATGACATAGATATTTTAAATAGCTTATTTTTTATTGAAATAGAGTGTAGAAGCCCGCGTGAGACCCATGGTTTGTTAGGGAGTGTATATTTTTTTATTTTAATGCGCCTCAATGGACATGCTTCATCCAAGCACTCACGGAAATATTTTAAAAACAGAGTCGTAGAAATCTCAGGGCATTCACATTCTAGAATTGCAGTCCATTCATTTAAATACAAAAGGTTTCTCAATTTATCCATTCCTTCTTTATCAATTTTTCGAGTTTGTTTAAATTCCGAAAATTTTGGTCTGTGATTAATTCCAACATCGGCAACTACAACACAATGGTCAGAAACATCTGTAAATATAATATGCGAAAGAGTAACGGGGATAGTAGAAAAAATATTATCAATGAGAGTAGCCGTATCTTCCGCAACCCTGGTCGCAGACCTGCATGATGGTAAAAGTGATTTTGATAGGTTCATGCATAGAAACTCAAGCGATTTTTCATGCAAATGATTAGAAATTCCCGGTCTATTTGTCTGAGCTAACAATAAATTAATATTAAAATCACCCATTACCAGAACTTGCTCAGAATTCAAATTAGTCACATCTTCAATGAAGCATTCATAAATTCGCAAAAAATCTTGTAACGAAGCCGATGGTGATCGATAAACAGCACAGACAAGAACTTTCCTATTATCAATCACACATTCAATGCAAAGGCTCTCAAAAGTCACCTCTTGGTCATGCTTAGATAGTTGCTTCTTCACAACAAATGGAAGATCATCCCGAAGAAAGAGTCCAACTCCGCCACCCTGTCTATTTTCCCTATTATTAGATATAAATTTAAATCCATCACAATTCATGAATACTGCATTTCATTACTTAAGAACGTTTCACATAGGCCTAAGATACTTACCCTGTGGTTACAAAGTAACTGCGAAACAAACTCGTGGCTACTAGCCAAACCTCTGCAGTTAAAAAGTGCTGATCTTAAATTCCCATCAATTACAGGTGTTCCTAGATCCCCTTCAAATAAAAAATCAGTAGCAGGAAGGCTAGCTAAACGATCATCATAAACACCTTTAGCAAAAGGGGAAAAATCATAATAAATATTTTTTAGATCAAGATGATCACCGAGGCGGCTCCCCAATCTTCCCCCAGACTCCCCACTACTCACGTGTTATATATAAATTTCATCTTTAGCTTATGTCCCAGGCAGGCACGACGGAAAAATGGAAATGGCATCGCACCAGTAATCAGGCAAAAAAGTGGCAGAGAACAAACAAGACCTCGAAACCTGATTTTTTTCACTAGACCTACTAACACTAGACAAAGAAAGAGAAGACAACACAAGACAAAAAAAAGGACCATGATTATTACGGCTAGATCGTATTTAAATTTTAAACAAACCATGATGACGACCAGAAAAAAAAGAAACAAATATATATATATATATATATATATATATATATATATGTATATATATATATATATATATATATATATATATATATATATATATATATATACATACACATACACATACATACACATATATATACCTATATATACACATACACATACATATTTCCCTACAAATTAAAATATAACCCATAGTAACAGCAAAAATCATCACTGATCTTGACAAAACCCCATCAAAAAAAAGAATAGAAAAAAGAAGAACTTTCAACTGTTGTCACTTAAAAGGAATAATAGACATTTTAAATAATCATTGTAATCTTCACTGGAGTTCAATAATAACTATTAAGCTTCATGATGGTCATCGTATTTTATCCACTTATCAGAGTTCAGGTGACATACTTCTAACCATAGATCCGTTCCCTTTTGTTTGATCCTGGAGGACTCCCATTTTCCAGCTTCGCGCAGACCTTTAGCCTTAGCAAGGAGGCTGTTCCTGATATCGTTAAGTTTGGGAGGAAGATCAGACACAACGCGAGCTCCGGACCCTTTAAGCTTCCCCACATTACGCATAATTAATTGCACATCTTTGTCTTTGCTAAGGGAAAGAAAAACTGGTTTTAACGTCTCAGTTTTCGATGAGCCTCGCCTTGTGGTAATGTTATTGCTTGTTTTAGACCCCAGTCTATAAAAATTGTCAATTGTAATAGGGCTAGAAATTCCCAAAGTATCACTGATCCATGATTTCACGTTAGATTCCTGGGTTTGGTTACCCTTTTCGTTTCGTAGACCATGAATGATGAGGTTTTTTTTCTGCTTTTTAAATCAATTAGCAATAGTTCTTTCGACAGTAATTCGCAGGAAGCTTTATGAGCATTCAGTTGACTTTCGAGTTCACGAATCCTATTGCCACGTTCTATTCCATCCGATTTTATGACTTCAATATCAGCTTTCAAACTCACAAACTTTAGTGACAATTCGTTTTGGTTTGCCAAAATTATATCAAGTTTATCAAGTTTCATCAGCTTGGCATTAATGCTAACTTTAAAGTCCTCAAAATCCTTTTTGCTGACGCTCGCCATCATTAAATAAATCAATAATTACGATCTAGTTAAAATCACCTTATATCATTCCTTGCTATCAACAATAATCTTATGCAAAAAACAGGTTTTGCGCGGTTGACTTTAGCGAGATGCTAACACCTTGAATGACCAGCCAGAGAATAACAATTGTCTTACTGTATTAATGATTATATCCAAAAAAGGTGTTTGCAGTATGAACTCTCAAACAAGACTTAAACGGCAAAATAAGAAAAATCCACCTCGTGATATCTCTGATAAGTTTATATCAATGACATAAACTAAGCCTCGTAATATCTATAATAATTTCTTGTATATCTCTTATCTACGTATAAAACAAAAATTCTGAATCATGTGGAATTATTTGGTATTTTTATTTAAAAAATTCCAACATCAAATCAGTTTTTATCATCTTCTGAACGGTATAGGTGTGCACGTAGCAGCCGCGACATAGGGAAATTCATATCGGTAGAAATAATTCTAATTTAGATGGACAGACTTGAGAAATGTAAAAGATTCTTCACTAGAATGTAATAAAAAAGACATATAACAATCTTCTCAGCAATGAACACTACTGAATGCTCATTCCAATTTCCTCAAATCAGTTGTTGTTAAAAGTTTTAGTTTTAAAGAAAAAATATAAATTAAACTTACTATTTTAAAAATGAAAAAATGTGGTTTTATAATAAATAGCATTCTTAACTGTATAATTAAAAATAAAACTAAATTTTTTATTATGGTTAAACGCAGCTAAAGCTAGGAATGAGTGATGATGAAAAGATGATGTCGGCTAACAAAAAGATGAATCAAGTGGACAGCTTGACTTAACCTTGGTAGTATTATTAGCAAAGACAGTGGGTGGCTTATAGATGTTCAAAGTAAAATATCAAAGCCCAGGGCTTTTCTTCACAGTTTGGAAGTTCAGGAAGAGAAGTCTGCGAACCAAGATTAGAATTTTAGAAGTTACAGTGATGACAGTGGTCACATATAGTTCTGAAGCACCGGTGCAGCGAAAAACAGAGGAAGATTCGCTAGATAATAATATTGTCCTTTTCAGCCAACCGTCTAAGGCTAAACGGAGAGCAGGTCGTCCACGCATCGGGCGGGAGGATGTCGTAAAGAATGATTTAACGGAAATAGGAACTTCCTGGGAGGATATGAAGAGGGAGGCTGTGAACAGATTGGGACGGAGGAGCGTGCGTAGCTATGCTGGCCTCAGGCGGCTTGGCACTGCGGTGAGTTGTTAGTAGCAGAAGTAGTAGTAAGTACTTTGACCGCAATCTTTTTTACTTTACAAGGATTTTCTTTTTCTTTAAATGCACATTTTCCTTTTCTTTTGACTTTTGTATTTATCTTACCAGTCAAAGAAGGTTCCAAGATGTAATAGAGCATACTTGGACTAAATTTATATAAATTTTCCACGGTCAAATACATTCACTTTCGACTTCGATCAGAAAACCCTTTTTTCTTTGTGAACTCATCCTGTTCAGTAAGAAACGATTTTTTGGGAGTCCTGCCATCTATTACAATTTATTCGCTCTTTGGATCAGTCTATGCGAGAACTCTGTATTACCTTCTATTGCTTGGCAACAAGCATTTTTTGGCGGTCAATAATTTTTTCATTTCTTTTAATTGGTATTCAAATAGACTAGCAGAGTCGCATAAAATATTATTTAAACGCTTTCGCATTACGCTTGGCTGCTGGATAGTGGAATATTCTTATGTTACTAGTGTAAACAAGGTCAAGCTTTTAAAAACAATCAAAATTTTCTATTCCAAGAAGAAAATTACAATCTTTCTGGTTTCAACAATCTCCGGCTTTAACTTAGTTCCTTATAGCTCTAACTCTTTAGATTTTCAGCCTAGCCCTAAGCAAAAGAACCAGATACAAAACAATTACTTTATTTATACCTTTGCAGTTTCGTTACATAATAAATTGCACAAGTAAGATGAGTTATCTAAAAATAAAAATTGCACGATAAATCGAATCTAATTATCTAATACGTTCACAATACCACTATACCACTTTATAAAAAAAAAAAAAAAACGTTGTGCATAAAGCCTGATCACCGGTAGGTTTCAAAAACATATTCAACTAAACAATAATACAAAGCGAACATGTGCAGGAGGGGGAAGGGGGTCGTGGATTGAAGTGAAAAAAAAACAGAATAGAAAAAAAAGGTTTAATACTGAGTTGGGCCGTCCAGAAAATATTGAAAAAAGGGAAAACTATAACAGATTTTTGGAAATCTTCCTTAGCGCCAAAATAATATTGAAGATGGGTTCCCTTTTCGTATATGTAAATATACAAGATAAAATAAAAATATAGTTCGGACAAAAAAACCTGGTCACCGGTACGTTTAAGAAACCATCCTCAGCTAGATTCATATACGAATTAGTGGGATAAAGGGATGGAGGATTTAAGCGATATTATATATATATATATATATATATATATATATATATATATATATATATATATATATATATATATATATATATATATATATATATATATATATATATATATAGGTAAAAAGGTAAAGGATACGGCATTAGACTTTACAGTCCCTACCGGCGGTGCTGATCTCCGTTTCTTGGCCCTTCAGCCAGGAAGTGCAATGGGGGGTTGGGGGCCAACCATCCTGTGCTTTCGCACACCCTTCCTGTTTACCTTCCCCAGATTTCTCCAGGTACCCATTTAAAGCTGGGTCGACTCTGGCTAAGCTTACAGAGTCACGCCACTGACTCCCGTCCCAAACTGAACAATTGGGTACACTGGGATTCGAAGTATTTATATAATATATATATATATATATATATATATATATATATATATATATATATATATATATATATATATATATATATATATATATACTTTAATGTTAAGATATTCGTTTTAGTTTTAACGATTTATCAGAGGGGCTTATATAAATACACCTCCACAAACGAAAATTCCAATTTATTCTACAAACGATTGTTCCTCACCCAAGAGATATATTGACAAAATTGACATTAGAATGCACACAGTAAAGAAGAAAGGTAGGACTGCATCAGCCCCCCCCCCCTTAAAAAGATCGCAAGACAAATTTTCGTAAACTAGAAATTCCGAAATATTAACTGGGCTAATTAGCTCCTTGCTTCCAAAGAAGCTATTTGTCTATATTCGATTTAATAACTGATCAGAGGCGGACTGGACCGGGTGGCAAAGGGGCAAAGATGGTCATATTTGGGCCGCTTCAGGCTGCTCCTTTACTTTTTTCTTCGTACAAAAGTGCAGTCGACTTAATGCTCAACAAAAATTCCGCTTGACAATTTTTGCTGTTTTTATAGGTCTACGGACAGATTTAGCGTAGACATCAGCATCCTGCCCAAGGAAGGGAAGGATGCTGCTGCCAAATAGGTTCCTTCATGGGTTTAAATCTGATAAATATAAATCGATGGTTGTCACTTAACTCAGGAGTTGGATTTTTGTTTTTCATTGTGTGCCCGATTTCGTTATAAGCTATCAGGAAAATCACTTCATACTGGAACGTCAAGGTCTTCTGTTGGGAAACAATAAATAATAATTTTTTTTTTATTCTCCTTTTGTGTGAAAACCTGAGCAACAACTGGTCCAACTGGGTATAAGGGAGATCTGGAACAAGGAACAATTTAGTTATGAAGCATCAAACAGGAATTCCACTAGAATCAAGAGATACTTATTTTTCTTAATTCCTACAAAAATACCAAGAATAATGGGATTAACCGTCAAATAAAAAAAAATAAAAAAATACTGTTTTAATCTTTGAGAAACGACTCTATCCATTTTCGAGTGCTACAAATTATTGTTGCCTGGGTCAAAAATAATTTTCTCTTTTCGTTAAAACAGAGCCTACACTGGGGGAACTGAAATAGTTAATAGTCTATTTCGGTGTTCGAAGAATATTTGAAGGAATACGAGAAGGGGGAGGGTGTAGGATACGACATTACAGATTACATTTAAGTAGATACTTTAGGGTCGAATAGCATTATTAATCAGTACTTGGACCAAGGTTGCCACATTATGAAAAAAGAAATCACTAGATTTTAGTGATATTTTGGTTGATTCAGTGATTTTCCTCAATTATTTTTTTAGATTTATATGCTGATATAGTGATTTTTTTTATTTAGGCAATATAAAAATCACTAGAGATAGTGATAAATCACTAGGGGTGACAACCCTGGCTGGAGAATGTGTACAATTCTTTGCCAGCAAGGGCACAATTTCTTAAACATTTCAGTAGCTTATAATGTGATAATGCACTTGAAACGAAAAGTAAGAATACATTTCAAGGAGCAAGGAAACATATCCGACATTACTTTTTTTTAGATAAGAGAAACCGTAAAAACATTTATCCTATATAACCGTTCCTAACCGTAAAATCCATTAAACACCTGTTTTAACCCTATCTATCTTTTAAAAGATTTTTTCCCTTTTCAATTTTTTTATTTACAATTTTTTAATATAGATTTTAAAATAAGAGACTTGATTAGCCCATCCTATTCTGGTTTTATTACAACAGTCCCTAAAGGCTAAAAAAAAACCTTGGTTATTGCGTAATAAGTATTTTTAAAGTTAGGTTCCTCTGAGTTCATATTACAACACGTTTAAAAAAATTCGCTATTTGGTAATACATGCAATTGACAAAAAAAAAAAACATTTATTTTTTACTCTTTTTTTCATATTTATTTACTCACATTATGATGTTTTTTTTTTGCATTAGCTCAATCACTTATATTCTGAAAAAAATCTAATATGTTTCCGTTATTTCTGTTGCCAAGTCGGAATATTAGTCTATAAATTTAAAAAAAATGTCAAGAACTTTAATTTAGTTTTTTTTCTTGGTTCTAATTAGAATATATACAAAAAACAAAAAACTGTCCAATAAACACACAAAATTATCCTTGTAAGCATCATAAAATACTGAAAATTACTCACTAGTTTCAAAAGAGATAAATATCCTTCACAGAAAGTCTCATTATAGATTATGCCAAAGACAGTTCTAACATTACTTGGAAAATGTAATGATACAACAGTCTCTGTCCTAATTTCCCTTATTTTCTTTACCTTAGGTAGGGTGGGGAAGGGTCTTCTTCCATTTAAACTTTTTAAGAGCCTCTTTACCTGCAACCCCTTTCTAAAACCTTAAAAATGCAAACAAGGTGGTATTATGACCGAAAACACATTTTGAAAGCAATTAGTCCATCAAAGAAGTTTTGCTTAATCCTTCCAAGGCTAAAACTTAGAATCTGCTGAAATTAAAAAATTGAAATTCTTACATATTTGTTCAACAAATAGTGAATTTTTCAAGTGTTGTAATACTAAACAACTACGACTGTTTAGGTTCCTACCTTATTGTTTCTTTCGCACCATACGTGTCGTCTGCAATTATAAAAAGTGTAATGGGTATTTATTTTGTCAAACTGAAGATCCACACCCAACCCGTTTGATGTAACATTGGTTTCACATTGTCAGTTAGACTAAGTAGCTTACTCTCCAGAATATATAAAAGGATACATAACAGTTCCGCTGAAATATTTCAGCAAATAGATACAAACTTATATTCTGGCAGAACATAAGTAAGCCAATATGAGACCCCCCGCAAATAAGCTTTACTAATTGGCTCATTTTGTTGGCTCATACACAAGGACATATGCACGTGGGGGGGTGTCAGTGTCTAAACCCTCCCCCAGCCTGGAATTTTTCTCCGACTCGTAAAAAATGCATACAAATAAATTTTTGATGCGTTTTTAAAAGTTTTTTTTGTGCAATCTGTCCCCCCCCCAAAAAAAAAAATCCTCCCAAGAAAATCCTGGATACGCCCTTGCTCAGAAATCTTGTTTGGTTCTCAAGACACTTAGTAGTGTCTGGTTTTCTGAAAATTCATTATGTATCCTTTTCCCGCTTTCAAAAGCAGTCAAAGTTTAGAGGTTTTGACCTTAAGATTTGTCTCGCTTGTTTCAGAGGCCTATGAAAACATTCATATTACAAAAAACTGGTAGCAATCAAGTGTTAAAAGACTAAAAATACGTTTTTTTTTTTTCTTTTTTTTATTTCCCAGTAAAATTTAGCTTTTTTCAACATGACACCAAAAAGAAAAAGAGAAATAACTTTCCTATGATTACATGGCAGAAAGTACTTTAATTTTATTTGTTTACATCTGCGACTGCATTTCCTAAGCTGACCGCACTATTCTTTAATTTCAAAAATTTCCTTCGAGAAAAATTCCGTTTCTTAGAGTTTCGGTTACTGCTGAGCAGGGTCGTTACTTACTTACAGTTCGTTACCACGAACTGTTTGTTTTTCAACTATCCCGTCCAGAAAAATGAAATTGCCTTTTTAAAACCTAGTTGGTTCTTCGATATGAAATTTACTCAATAAAGGAATAAAAATTTAGATTATAACTGATGGTTATTCTGTGTGAAACTTTAAGCCAATATAAAGAATGATAAGTGTTAAAGCTACAAGATTTTTCACGAGCTATCTCTCTGTTTTGAGTGAAAATATCTGTGAAGTTACTGCTGCCGATGTTATATTCGAATATTAAATTAGAATCCTGAGGGCTTTATGAACCAAGTCCAAGAACATTTATAGTACTAAATTTCCTTTTTTTTTATTTTCCTTTTCTCAAAGACAAAATTTAAATAGGTAATAAGCTCTAAGAAGACCCTACGAACTCTACGATATCAATGTAGATGAAAGCCTTTATGTAATCATTTATATTATATAAAAACATACACTATAACAAACAGGGTTTTTGAATGCATTCCTGGAGAGTTCTGGAGGGGGGGAAGTTTTGAGGGAGGAAAGTTTGGGGAGGGATATATTCTTATAATTTAATTTCTTTTTCTTTATTTTACTTTTCTGGAAGACAAAGGAACTTATCTATCTAAAAAAAACAACCGGGAAGCTACCTCATTATTACATTAACCTGAAACTTCATGAATTTTTGGAAGTATCCTTCAAAATATGCAACAGCAATAGACATCAGTAATTTTCAACTAATTTTGGGTCATGCCCCACGTAGGAATTTCCAAAATCCTGACGCCCCCTTACAATATTTAAATTTTTTTATTCAAAATTTTACGTATATTCACCGGAAGGAAGCTTGAAAGGTCATTAACTTGGAATTTCTTTCGGGTCTTTTTGTAATTTTCTTTTCAAAATTATAGATTTCAAGTATAGTCAAGGGTGCACGTCTTCTCCATGATCCACCAAAATATTGCCATACCCCACCAGTGGGGCCTGCACCCCACATTGAGAATTACATATATAGATAAAAGCCTTTATGTCAAGATTTTAATTTAGTACACATTTATATTGTTGCGAACAGGGTTTTTTAACCTATTTATAAACAGCGTTGAGAGGAATATAATCATTCTCTGAGTAAAGTCAAAAAAAGAATGTTTCAAAAGCAAAATTATACCCCATATACCTGTTTTAAATATTTTAGATTATTAGAGAGGTATGTAAACTGTGCTCTCCCACATTTTAGCATGAATCTTATTTTTTTTTACCGAGTGCATGACTAAAAAATGAGAAAAAAAATCAACATTTTTTTTTTTTTTACGTTTAAGCAAAACAGTGAAGAACTCATAATAATAAAGGATATAATATTCTTTCCAAATTCATTGGCAAATAAGAAAAAAAGAAATCTAGAAAGCTTTAGTAATGATAATCATAATTAAGTTAATTAAACTTCCAAATTTTTTTGTATGCCATTATCCAATGCGTATAAAAAACGATCTACTCTCTAATTAAGATTACACAGTTCTATATACCTAAAACTACTAACCTCTTTACAATAAATTTAAGGACCTAAACGATAAAAATTGATTAAAAGATAAAATATAGCATAACTGCACAGAAGTAAGTACATGTAAAAACAATCCGGTATATCACAAAAACACAATTTGGCTGCGTTATGAAATATATATAGGAATACAGGTGAGATGCGACAGTTGAAATTTTTCCGTAGAGCACGGTATGATACATAGGATCCTAAATAAGCATACATTCTTTGTTGTAAAGAACTCACTTCATTTATTTGGTGTTAACCGTATAGGGCCAAACGGGAAGCAGGTCGTCCGCGGTTAGGGTGGGAGGATGTAATGAGGGAGACTTTGAATAGATTGGGATAGAGGAGGAGTGTGCGTAGCTGCGTTTTGCCTCAGGTGGCTTGGTGCTACGGTGAGTGGTTTGTCGTAGTAGTATATTTTATTGTAGCCAGTCAGAGACTGCATTCCAAGAGCCCCACGTAAAAATGATAAATAAAAAGAAATGGCCCAAATTATTCCAAGACAGAGGGACAGAAGAAAATGAAACAAAATTATAAATATTTAGATCATGCATTTAGCAATCGCTATTCTGGACATAGATTCGAAACTAGAAATAAATGCAAATGCTGAATAAAGTAAATACGTTACGAGTCTAACCTTTTGTATTCGGAAGGATTTAACTGAAGCTCCATGTTCAAGATATTTCCTTGACTTAATACACGCGTCCATTAGCCTTCCGCACAGGTAAGGAAATTGTATGAAGATATTTTTTGGATCTAGATGGTGTTATTTTTTATATTTTCTTCTCCATGGAGATTAACGCTTTTAAAATTTAAAAATACCACTTCGGTGCGATAATCCTAAATACAGTCAGTATTTCACTTTAACGGCTGAAATAATTACCATTTATAATCAATTAAACTAATCTTCATAAAACAAGACAAAAATGATTTTCAAGCTTGGGTTTAGGCTTTCAATTCTTTCTCATAACTAAAATATTTTGATTACGTCTCCTCTCTACGAAGCAAAGAAGTTCAACGAAGAATTAGAAGTACCAAGTGCAGTTATATGAAGAAACAAAATGCAACTTGGATTTTGAAGGGTTACTACTAAAAGGGCGTCTACTGAAATTTAAGGTGTCCAGGTGCAGATGAAGGATAACAGATGGCCAAAGATTCTTCTTGTCGGCCAATCGTCTAGGGCCTTACAAAAAAGGTCGTCCCCGAATAGGGTGGTAGGATATCGAAGGAAAGATTTAAGGGAAATGGGAACTTCTATGGAAGATGTAAATATGGAGGCTTTGGACTGAATGGGACAAAGGAGGAGGAGGAGCGCGTGTGGTGGTGTTGGCCTCGGGCGGGTTAGTGGTGCAGCAAGTTGTTGGTGGTGGCGATTGGAACCTACAGGACAAAGAGAAGATATGCAATGGATTAGATCAATAGATCAAAGGTCCAGTAAATGGAGACAGATCCTAGTGTCTGAAATACATGAGCGCATTTTCAGCCTATAATAGCAGACAACTACTGGGTTGATTTCATTCTATCTCCCTTCTGCTATTGGTAAAGTCTCGAGAAGCGAAATGGAGCAGTTTCAGAGAGGTATCATATTTAAAGCTTGCTTACGAACATAGAACATTTGTTAGTTACATATACTGTTAATGTTCACAGAATTAAATACCATTAATGGTGGACTTTGAGCAAGTTACTCAAGCAGGTTAATCAAGTTACTAAAAACCACTGAAGAAGTTGATACTTTTAGTTACTTGAGCAGGATACAGGTGGAGGTTGCATGAATGATGTAGTAAGTAAAATAACAAAAACCAACGGTTGTTTCGATCAACTTAGAATGTACTCATATGGTAAAATAAAAGGACCAAGAGAAGCTCAAACCTGACGCGACAGTGATGAGTTCAGGTGAGTAAACAAGCAAACAAGTAAACAAGCAAGGATACCAAAGAACGAAGAGAATACACTAGACGTTTTCAGGTGCCAAATGTAACGTGAATGACATGGTACTAGCCCACTTAGACTACAACATCATTTAAGAATATTCTCTGGGGGGATATTATAGACTGTCTTGGCCATGTCCTCTGGATGAAAAAAGTATATAAAGCCGGATAGTTACTCCAAGTAGCCTGCAAAGTTGCAAGAGGAAGGCTAGACGTCCCATATTAGGGAGGAGCAAGAACTGAAAAAAAAAATGCTGGAAGTAATTGTGGATACCTTGTGAGCGTACCCAAAGGCAAATTCGGGGCGGAGGAGGAGACCTCCCCAGTATGTCATCCTAAGTCAGTTCAACGCTACAACTAGTTTGTAGCAGTAGCACCACCTCATCTTTAAATTGCTTCGAAAAACGAGAAAAGATGGCAATACTGCTCTTTGAAGCTGTTCACTTCACATAGGGTTGATTTTCTTAAGCTCGAAAACTTTGGCTGTTAGAATTGACTGATGTTTGTGAGAAGGGGATAGTTGCCCCGCTTTGAAAAGGTTTAAATATAATGGAAAAGCGAATGAAATTTTTATGCTTGGAATTTCGGATAAGGTTAAACAAGTACAATGTTATGAAAAAAAAATCACGAAAATATATTTTGTATTTTTGCATAAAAAAATATCCTTAAGCGCGATTTAGATGTTTAAACACTGGCGCAGCATTTCATCAAAACTCTATGAAAAGAAAGGCACCTGCCATATTATCTTGAGAAGTCTGTCTTAGAAAGCAGTAGGCCATTTTCCTAAGACCATTGAAGGTCAAAGGTCCCTTTCTATCCCTTCAAATGTCATCTACGTTTATAATAATTCGAAAAAAACGCTCTTATTTGCCGTCAAACACACAAATAAAGCAGAGCTTTAGTCGGCTTTTATGAAGAAAAAAAATACCTTATGAGTGCCAATGAACAAAGAACAAAGGTTGTAAAAGAACAAAGATTCTTATGGATAATGGCGATATTCCCAAAATGATGCACTTTTCGACTCAAAATATTTGTTTCAACTCAAAACGATCTAAGTATCTAAATCACTCAAGAAAATCGTTTTATACATGCTATAGATTTAAAACTGAATCTAAATAAATGCTTAAAATATCACCATATTAAGATACTTGCTATACATAAAAAAAAATAAAAGAGATCTGGCTCGTTCATTAAACATAAGTACTGTCAATATTCCATACAACAAAGCACAACCAAGACATTACCAATAATTAAGAGAAATTCGACGAGGAACTCAAACAACAAGAATAATACTATGCAATACGAACACTATTACTGAGAAGACATAAGTGAAATTAATAAGTATTAAAGCTATTGCAGTGGTGGTTCTGGTCTTTTTTGTGCCCGGGGCGAAATATTTAGTAGCCCCTCCCCCTGTCTCCACAAAATCTTCAGGTAAAATTTAAACAGAATTTTCGTTAATTACAAAATAATTTTAATCATTATCATTAATTTTCTTTTAATTTTTTAACTTATTTTTATTTTGTTCTTTAACTAATAGTTTATTAATTATTTTCATTTATTAACTACTACCTTCAACTTATTTTAATTAAAAATAAAATTTCAAAAATTGCGAATGATTATAACTTAGATTGTTTATTTGAAAGTTTGCACTCCTAAAATTTTTACGCTCAGGACAAGTTCCACCTCTGCTCCTCCCCCTAAATTGCCAAGAACTAAACTGGTTTGCCAGTCAAGCTCATTTTTATGTATTCAATTCAAGCATAGAAGATCACTTAGTTCTCTGAATGGTGTAAAAATAATATATTAACTACATAATCGGTAATAAAATGAGGAACTAGAACTTTTTTCTTAGTTCTTAATGTGCAAATTTAAAAGAAAATAAAGGAAAATAACAAATGGATTTGGAGACACAAAGGTCTTGGAGGTCTAAGAGTTCACTAGCCATATCACCGTACCAAAACAAAGGGGCGTACCTCACACCACTTTCGAAAGATGGAAAGCAAAAACAATTAGTTCTAGCGGGTCTTTACCCTCTGGTTAAATTAAAAGTGGTATAATTGTATGTTAGGGGTATATTTTCATATTTGTATGAACTAAGTATATTAGTAGGGGTATATTGAATACAATTGTACATGTTGTATACTAAAATGAAGCTACATCAGTTACCCGCTTGTTTTTTTTTTATTTTCTAGTTTAAAGTATTTTTTAAAAAGCTTAAAATCTTTATAATTGCTTTCCTGGAAAAAAAGAAGGTGGGATACGTCCTTTAATTGGAGGAGTGACATGGTCTATTTTAATCAAGTCTGGCATCTATTAGTAGGTATTTTAAGAAGGCTTCGATTTTAAAAGACATGGGAGAATATTAGAACTCGGCATCTCGTCGCTTTAGTTTCATATTAAAGCTATTGTAACTAGAATTATAAAGCTTCTTAGTTTGATATTCTTCAATACAAAATTTAAAAATGGCTATCAACTTCTTCTTGTCGAATTAATGGCGACTCAATAGGAGATCGATTAGGCTCAGTTTTGGCAATAAAATTTGAATTGAGTAAAACACTGTCAATTTTCCCATCATAATCACTAGTGTTGTGTATCTCCTTATGCTCATCCATTATCACTGGAGATACTATTGGCAGGTGCAATGGGAATGAGAACTCTCGTAAATAATTTAAGTAGTTAAATCCTGGCGGAAGATGTGTCAGATTCTGAAATGCACTCAAATCAGTTCTCGGTATCTTACATTCTCTTGAATCCAATTGCTTGTTCACCCCTCCCTTACCGCTACCTCTTGTGGAAGCAGCCACAGCCATTGCTTCACCTTCTAAAGTCTCTTTTCTTAGAGCATCCAGTCTTAAGGACTTGCCGTACTTACCACGAACATACATTAAAAGACTGTTGTAAGGGATTCCATAGACTCGAGATGCCTGAGATGTTGTCATCTTTCTGTTCCAAACCTGATTTAAAGCGTCAGTGAGATCGGTGTTTGTCCAGGCTCTGGGTGGACCTCCTCTAGGGGCACTGTGTTGACCCTTACGACGACCTGTAAAGGATAGAGTTAGATTGAAAAGAGGAAGAGAGAAAAGGGAGAGAGATAATTTCCTTTTTTTCTAGTTTCTGCCTTCCCCCAAACTTAATTCTTACACACGCATAAATACAGCACTGAAAAATATGTTCTGATTCTTGCAATTCCTCACTTTTACTCCCCAATCTTGGTATTTATATATTATCTTTATATAGCTTATGGAAACACAGAAGGAATTCATTTAATCGATTTTACATCTGAAAGGGCCAATTATACCTCCATTGAGATGCGCAAAGAGCTGAGGTTCAAGTCTTTTAGTACCAAACCTACATTTTATTCAATACCATTTTTTGTAATGTTTAGTGTATAAACATCGTTTCTCTTAAAACGTCATTTCAGCACTAATATCATGTATGTGCGCAGGAGTTTACCAGGGGGAGGAAACATTACAACAAAAAAGCACCACAAACAGTCAAATCATACAGATAATTTTAGAAATAGAGAAAAATCCAAAAAAATTAATAGCTTGGGGAGAGGAGGGACAGGTCCAATACTTGCCACCTACACATAAGCATAGGCAATATCAATAGAAATTCTTGGGAAATCCCCTTTGTTTTTATTTTACTTTGAATGAACTTGCTAGGTGTCTTAAAAGCCACCATACCCATAAAGCCTACCACATTTTTAATCTTTCACTTTGGATGAATGGCGTTAACACAGGATGGAAACAGTTAATCAAAATGTTCGTGATAACGAACTGTAAGGAAGGAGAAATTCGGCCCAAAGATAACCGAAAGTTTAAAAAACGCAATTATAATAATCATTAACATTTCAAAAGAATCAGCTTTTTATGTTGATTCCAAATGTTCAAAGTTAATTAAGTTTAAGTTTACCCATCGAAAGTTACGAACGAGAAAAAATTTTCAAAAGAGAGGATAAAAAAACCCTAAAAGGCAAGTGATCTTAATGAAAACCATACTATCAGATTCAACGTACGAGAGGAAACTGTTATAGCGGTTTCAAGCTCCTATCTAAAAAAAAAAGCGGAATTTTGTAATTTTTGTCAAAAGAAAGGTCAGAGATGCGTGTTTATCTGTGTTTGTACATCCCCCCCCCCAGTGGTGATTGTATCAATCCTAGGGTCTTAAAATATAGGGATAGGGCTCATTCGAACATAAATCAAGTTTTCATACCCGAAGCGATTGGAGAGCAACTAGCCCCTTCCCACGCCCCTTTTACCCCAAAGACTTTCAATACAGATTTTTAGATACACACTTGATTAGAAATAGGTGAAAGGTCCGAAAACTGTGCCTCTGGGGATAACAAAACCCTCCACAGCCCCAGGAGAAAGGGCTGTGAGTTACGCAATTTGCCCATTGTTTACATATAGCATTTTCCATTGGGATATATATGAATTTTTTTGGGGGGGATTTTCTACAGAGGTTGGGAGGGATTTTTTACGGGAGAGTTTTCCATGGGGAATAATGTTCGCAGGAGAAATTCCCAAGGAAAATTTTTTACACGGGTGGTTGAAGAGGGATTTCCAGGCATGATACAAAATAAAAAAACGGTCAAAGTCATATAAAAGAACATGTGTACAACTACACGTGTAGTTGGAGGAGATTTCCTGGCATGATATAAAAAAATTGTGAGAAATCAAATAAAAAGAATGTGTTGTTTCAATGAAAGTGAGGGATAAATAAAAACTTTAAACAAACAGAAATTATTTCACATATTGAGGGCAGCTGTCCCTTTCTCAGCCCTTGCCCTGTACGTTAAAGGGCAAGGGTTTGTCTTTCTTACAAGAAAGACTACTCAAACCCCAGGGCCGTTGAAGTTGAATGGGCAGTATTAATAATTTTTTTCAATATAATGTTAATAAAAATCCAGCCAGTGACAATATAGAAAATTTTTTAATTTGACGAAAAATAATTTTGGAACCATGAGAATGACATGGGAATGATAATGCTTACTAATCTCATTCCCAGATTCCTTCACTTTGATTATTGTTATCAAAACAGTTCTTCTTTAGAAAGATACTATTAGGGCAGCATGCTTTTTAATTACAGTCTGTTACCCCAGACTGTTTGATCTGTACCTGACATGTCCAGTCTATATTGGAGAAACAAAAATCGAAAAGTTAAAACTATGGCATAAAAAAATTATTTTACATTTATTTAGAAAAGAAAATTGTGTTACAAATTAAATATAAAAAGTGGCACGAAAAAACTGACGCGATGAAAAAAAAAAATCCAATACGCTTTATCATAAGAGACTTCCTTGTTAGATGACTGATTGAACCAGGAAACTGTTATTCAGAAGACACGGTTCCATCCTCTACGCCATCACAAGGTTTTTTTTTTTTTTTTTTTTTTTTTTTTTTTTTTTTTTTTTTTTTTTTTTTTTTTTACAAACCTGCTGACATACGTCTGACTAAAGGATTATATTAGACAATACATAGCCACTTTTTAGTTTACAGCAGGTTTGATGATTTATTGATATCAATAGAAAATTCAGAACACGGAAAGGTAATATCGCGATATAACATGTTAATTTGATGAAAAACTAGATCTACGTTGCATCGGCAACGTGAGATGTTGCGGCAACCTTTGTTAATCTCTCTAAAGCTGTTAATCTCTAAGGATCTTAAAATAAATACTGGGTAAACCAATTCACAAAAGTTGCAAACCCGTCATTTCAACTAGCACAAGTTGCAAACCCCTCATCGCTGAAGATGATTGTAGCCTAACAGCCGATTATTACTTACAAGTCATCTACATGTCTTACCACTGGAACCAAATTCGTCTTACAATCAAATACACCGGAAACAAATAATAGGTGCACCAACTAGCAAAAGTTGCGAATCCCTCATTGCTGAAGATGATTATGAGCTAACAGCCAACTGTTGCTTAAAACTCCCCTATATGTCTCACAATCGGTATCGGCCTATTTTTGGTTTCAGTGTGTACCTTACTACTGAAGTTGTCAACCCCTTTAAACTTTCAAAACTCGTATATTTCATGAAGGAATTTTTCTACCGAAAAATGCATGATATACACTTTGATCAGCTGATCAAGAGCTATCAGCTGCCATAAAAAAAATCTATCTGACTTAATTCAAAAGTTGGCTTTTTTGCCGTAGGCCAAGTTTCTAAAGTCATCACTTGGGAGCAAATGATAAACTCTTATTTCTTTAGCAATGAGAGAACTTTTAAAGTTTAAGAGGCACATCTGCTGCCATTTCTCTACCGCAATCCCAAGTACAGAAAACGAATGATAAACTCAGCTGAAATTACGAACAGAAATGTGTAGAAATTTAAGATTTTTGGCACCAGGCAAGAGTTCTACGAAGCTTTCCAAAATGCGAAGTCATATTCATGAATTCAGTCTAAGGTCCACACTGTCCTTAAAAACCGCAGATGTTAGACCCTTACCACTTTCTAGGAATAAGCTGAAACCAGGGTGCTAGAAAAAAAAAAAAAAAAAAAAAAAAAAAAACACGACAAGACCTAAGTGTCGCTCTCGCAACACAATAAGAGCGGTACAACTTAGTTACCCATTTAACATTTTATCAAAATATCACAACAGTTTTCGCTACAGTAGTTAGGGGAGGTACCCCTCCACTCCCCTAATTGATGGATATGTCTCTAGGCAATATAATAATTTCTGATATTTTTCTCATTTTTAACAATATGGTATATGAAACAATTGATGATAAGAAAAATATGTAAAAAGTAATAAAAAACTTGAAAATTGACGAATCCTTGTGAATTGCTCATGGCTATATCCAGGCATAGGCGGTAGGAGGATGAGGCAGCTACAAAAAATTAAATTTTTCGTTAATTATTATTTTGAAAAGATTTATTCTATTGATCATTTTTAAAATAATATTTTAAATATTTTACTTTTGAATAATGTATAAATCGAAACTATGAAAAGTTGAAAACTTACAGAATATCAGTAAACAAAGCCAAAGTCAAATTTGTGTGGTGCTTGAAGACGCCATCAAAATTAGGCTTGACCACGACGACTTAAGAAATTGATTTTTTTGAAAATACATATTATAAATTATTTAATGATGGACCGATTACGGCAAAATTTGATACAAACCACAGATATTGACCGTTTTTATCAGTGCCCTAGGGCTACATCAGAGCCTAGGGAGACGTTAGAGAGCTGGGAGCAAATTACAATGGCAGCGGTTTTTATGGTAGGCTATAACAGATTGCAGTAGATTAAGAAAACCCTAATAGAAGCCTTTTATTAACTGAGAAACAAACGGTAATATGTCTCATTTTCCTATCTATATTCAACATTCAATATCTTTTTGTTTTTGGGACGAAGATTTGTTCACAGAATTTTGCCTTTAAAACCGTGGAAATGATGAACCTACAATCAATTTTTAATATTTAAGACTGCCACTCGGAATATGTTTATAGAGGGGTATATTTTTTCAGAATAATGGTCAATGACAACGAATTATTCCAAAAATTAAACTTGAACATAATAAAACGATGGTTGAAGGAGGGAGTAGTAAAGCTCTTTTATATTTAAGAAGTCTTTGGATTAGACAGCTAGCAGTAGAGTTCCCTTTTCAATCGAAACTGAAAGTCTAAAAAAATGAGTTTAAACACCGAACAGGCAACAATGAAATCTATTAAACATGCTACTTCTTAATGAGCAAGCGCATCAATTTCAAAGTATTTCATTAGAATGTATTAGCACATCAACTCTCATAATTTTATAAATGAATATGAAAGGCCACCATAAAGAGAGCGAATTCTCCGATTCGCAATCCTTTTATGGATCGTTATCTGCTCAATACGAATTATACATGACCTTCTGTAAAAAGTTCCTTCACGAGTTAACTCAATAATTGCTATGTTTCAAAGACTTCATTTGACTCTGGAAACGATGAGAGACTCTTCAGTCTCACGATTTTATTCAACAAGTAGGGCTCAGGCACCGCACTCTTTCTCCATATTGTAAGATATCTTTCCTGTAAGCTTGTCATAATCCAGTTCTCTGATTCACAATCTTTTTAATGATTGCAGTCTGCTCAGTGCGACATAAGCTTGACCTTTTACAAAAACTTTCTTATCCAGATAGACGACCGCTTGATCAACCGTCCGCCCTTGAATTTTATGCATTGAACAGGCCCAATAGAGAATTAATGGAAACTGTCTTCCCTCAACAGTTGCATAGTTTCTTTTTGCAGGAAATAAAACGGTTCCAGTTCTATTAAATGAATTTTGACCTTTCAAAAACCTATGCAAACTCACGATACAACATAAAATTTTGAAAAAATCTAATTTTTAGTCAAAATTTCTCATGAACAGAAGGTTTGTGATATGGATGAATGCCGTGTGGTAGATCAAAAGTCACGCAGGATTGTCATCCATATGAAAATTCTGCGTGACTGTTGATCTACTACGCAGGTGAAGCCATCACAACCTCTAAAAATATGGTTATCTGATTGTTAAATACATATTATATATATATATATATATATATATATATATGATTAAATACACTGTAGGCTATATAAAAGGAAAAAAAGAAATATTAGTATTTCAAATTACTGAAAACAAAGCTCCTAGAAGCACTTGTCCAACTCCAAGATATTTCTGGCGAGGCTTATGATGCATCACCTCCGCTTTTCCCCATCCGTGCCGTTAGGTATGTGATTGTTGTATTTTAGGCTACACGGAAAAAATACCGTCACAGTGGGAGGGGAACTACGCCCCTCCCTCCCGACTAGCACCAATAATAAAGGCATATGCCAAAAATTTCCATGAATTAAGAGGGGTTAGATATTAATTCCAGCCTCAAAAACTAATTCTATATTTATTTGTGAGATTATCAACGAGAGTTGGGATATTTGGGCATTAAATGTACTCTGAGGTGTCAGCCCCTCCCCCTCACCTGCACAATGACGCACCACACCTCCGTCATAATAACTGATGCATACCTACACATCAGTGTGTATAATTTTATTTAAGAAATATGAACCAAATCAGAGGGCGGGGGGTATCACCCAGCGACACTCTTATTCAGGCTTAGTCCAACCGAAAGGATATGAGAAATTCAGTGTTACTCCTCCCCATACCCCTTTCTATATTTATCTGAGGACTCATGTAGAGCTAGACAATTTGGGTGTTGAAATGTGCTCGTTTAAGCATCTGATTCCCCGCCAACACAATAAACCCCCCCCCTCATAATAGATGATGTGTAATTATACATCATCAAACATAATTTCATGAGGAATGAACTGAAACAACTTAAATTAAGCACTAAGATAAATTTCCATATTAACCATTTACCTTAAATGGACTACATGACTTTTCAGAAATGAACACATCAATATGCAGTATTACTCCCTCAACAGCTAGGAAGCTCAGCATATAGTTTTTATGATACTTTTAAATCAATTGCTTATCTCAGAATTTTAAATCGATAGCAATTTGGTCCTACTTGGGGCAAAATCGCAGATTTGTGCCATAAAATGGCTGAAAGCACCACTTTCTCGTGGCATTTTTTTGGTTACTTAAAAAGAGAACTAGAATTTTAACTTATTTTCTACAGTCTTCCCTGATATTCTAGGACCCCTGGGTTCGATTATATCCCCTCTGGAGAAAAAATAAATAAATAAACACATTTGTGATCTTTCTTCTTCCAAAAAATACAAAATTCCACAAATAACCTGTGACCCATCATGTGAAATAAAAAAGAGAATTTTAACAATACATATTATAGAGCATACTGGGAACTAATTCATAATCTTGAAGCATTCCTTCTTCGCAGGAGAATAATTGACTCAAAATACTGACATCTGACCTAAAGTTAGATCTAATTGTCTCCGAAGAAGGTTTTCTTTTTCAATTTTCTTTCTTCGTTTTTTGGCGGATATTTATTACAGATTTTAAGAACATGCTGAAAACCAGAATATAACATTTCAGCAAGGGTTTTAATCTACTTAAGACTAAGTGTATCTATCTTATTTAAAGTCTTTGATGATATGAAAGACAGTTGGTAGATTTTTTTCAAAAGATTTATGGGTTGGATTTCTTTTAGCTACTTCATTTGCTCAGAAAAAAATTCAAATAAAAGTTTTGTTTTCCGGTAATTTTTCACCCTAAGCACTCTCCCATTCGAGCTCCCAAGCTCAAATGACTTCTCTCATTTTGTCCAAAGAATTTCTCTGTTCTTCAGCAAAGGGTGATAATGACAATACAAAGGCACATCATATCATACAATCCTCAAAAACAAAATACCACAAAAAAGCAAATGACCAAATAAAAATATATATTTGCAATAGAATCACCTAACATTTTTGAAAAGACACGCATATGGTTTCTTGAAAACTTATTTGACCACAAGCTTCTGTCTTCACTAGTCAGGTCTCAGAACACTTGCCTTGTCATTTAAAAGATACCCGGGTCACATTTTTGTTGGCACCACCATCGGCATTGGATTCGGAGAGTTATTTGAAGGAAATCTCCCTTAATACCTCCAAAGAGACCTAGGAGTCACCCCCAAAAACATGGATGGCAAACCTTTTCACCCACGTGTCCCAAAGTGGACCACCAATCTCACTATAGTGACCTACTTGCAAATATATCGTCTATTGACCTACTAACTGCTGACCACTGTTGAAATGACAAAAAAACAACTAAATATAATAACAGAAGACGGGAAAAAAGTTCTCAGAACATATTCACTGCCTAACCTCGATTGGACGGCAGAGAATTCAACCGTCTGTATGATACTGGAGATAAGGGATATTGTTCTGATGCAAGCACAAGCAGGTAACACTAAGGTACAATTCACGTAGCAGAGCTTCTAAACGACATATTTTCTAGTTCTAAACAACCACTATGCTTTCCACCTGTCGGTGAGTCGTATCATTATCGTATCATTATCATTATCGTATGTATCATTATCGTATATATCATTATCGTATATATGTATCGTATGTATCATTATCGTATCGATCATTATCGTATGTTTGAGACGCCTGGTGCACTTTGAGAGACTTGCTTCAAGGCATGTGTTCACTGTCGACAGAGACAGACCGAATGAAAAAGCTACTAATTCACTTGAATTGAATTTTCATGAAAAAAGTGACTTTAAATGCACCTAACCTGCTCTGTTTAAAAGGCACCAACGGAGACTGGAGCCGCTGCAAAATTAAGAAAAGGAAAGAGGTCTTCGCTAAAAAAAAAGCTATAATGATGACATGGCTTTACTAATTATTTGAAACGACTATAACATTAGCTGTGTTTTTAATTAAGATTTGATCTAGGTTAAGAATATGTGAAAATTACAAAGACTTTTTGTTCTAACTTATAGTTATCGCTATACTGAGACACTGGGCTTAAAGTTACATCACATTTTTAAGTCAACTGAAAAGACTTGACTGATAAACACACTGGTACCTTTACAGTGATGTGGCGTGTTATCTCTACACACGCAAGCCATAAGAGGGGTGACCAAAATCGGAATAAAAGAGAATTTTCGACTACTATTTTCCAATGCTTCCAAAATCAAGCGCAGGGGGGAAACTAAAGCAGGTAAAATGAAGAGGGTAGAAATCCACAGCGTCACACCAGGTTGGGTTGCACAAATAATTTTTTTGATAATTCTAGAGATTTTGATAGAAGAGTTGGATATAAAAAGACAAATATACACTTGCATTTGTAAGAGGATAAAAAAAAAAAAAAAAAAAAAAAAAAAAAAAAAAAAAAAAAAAAAAAAAAAAAAAAAAAAAAAAAAAAAAAAAAAACTGGAAAAAAGATAGAGCTCAAACATAAAAATGGGGTTAAAACAAGACACCTAAAAAAAAAGAATTGCACACCGATTGCAAGTCCTGAGAAAATAAGCATTACTAAATTGAAGTTTTTAGCAGTGGTTAAGCTTCAATGACATCCACTAGACCTAAGTCGGATCTCTTAATTGCAAAGACTAATTTTAAACGAGCGATCAGAAAAAAAATTCGTCAGCTGCAAATTCAGATTATCAATAGAATTCATTCTTCAACTTTTAAGAAATAATTCAACCCTACGCTCCGAAATGGTGTAGGCGATTCCCTGAAGGAAAGGTCTGACGTACATACATATTTGATGGAGGTCTGACGTAGACTTGTATATGACGAAGGTCAGGCCTATAAATTCTTATCAGTAGGATATTCCCAAGAAGATAATGCTGAATGTCTCAACCCAACTTGGAGTGAAATAAGAGTACCTTTTCCAACTATACCTTTTGGGCCTTAATCTATTCTGAGCTTTTCAGGGAGGGGGGTAGAAAGGAGGGTAGAAAGGGTATAATTCCCAGTACAATTCCAGGTTGAGCAATTCAGCCACAACAAATAAAGATACACTTATCGTAAGGAGATTTTGAATAACTGAAACCTTGGAAAAAAAAGACGGAACTGAAACAAAAAAAAAAATATTTTATAAAATTTAAACTTAAGACCGAGATTGCCTGTCCTGAGGAAATATTTATTATTAAATTAGAATTGTAATAGTTGTTAAGCTTAAATGATATCCAAAGGGCTTAATTAGGGTCTCCAAATTATTATAGGAGTTATAACCTTACTTAGAAGAAATACGCTCCGGATGGGTGTAACATATTTGCTGATAGAGAAGCTCTGCCGCTTATACACATATTCCAAAGGTGTAAAGCATTTATCCTTGTCATCAGGACATTTACAAGAAAGGATGTTCGAATCTAAACAGAAGTAAATGGGGGATAAGAAATAATAGGCTAGTTTTGCTTTTCAGGAATAAGGACCTGATCAAACCTTTTTAGGGGAAGGGAATGTCAAATTCCTGTCATCAAGTCATCCAGCAGAAGCAGTTGTTTGATCTCTACCAGACTTGGAGAGAAATAAAAACAAGTATCCCAGTTAGGCATTTGAAGGGCTTAAACCCGTTTTCACCTCTGCGAGGGGGAAAATGTGTCCCAAAATTATTGTCATCGAAACAATAGCAAAAGTGCTGTCGGATCTTAAAAATTGGTAAGATTTAAAGAGAGTGGTCCCGCAAGAGGGACCACTCTTGCGGGTCTTAAGCAAAGGTCTTAAGAGTAAGGTCTAAGAAAAGTAAAGGTCTAAGAAGTAAGGTCTTAAGCAAAGTCAGCAATTTTAGAGGAGCGAAAAAGGAGATACCCCTGAGGTGTCTTCACCAGGACATCTAAAAGAAGTGGTTATATAATCTCAACCGAATTTGGTTGGATTTAAATGTGTTCTAGTTGTTCCCTTTGAGGGTTCTTAACCATTATTGAACCATATCAGGGGAGGGTCCTCGGACATTTTGCAATAACGACAAACAGATCGGAAAATCTCAAACAAAAGCTTGGTGAGAAGTGAAAGTGAAGTTTAAAAGTAGTTACGAAAAAGTAAAAGTATTTACCAAAAAGGTAACTAAAAAAATGATGGAAAATAATTTCTCTTTGTTTCATGTTTTAATGTCATTCGTACTCTTACAAAAAAAACCTTATTTATATACAATCAAGATTTTGATGGTTACTCGGACTACTTTCTGCTCCATTTGCCAGTTATTATCTCTTTCTCTGATGCTTGATTTACTCGAAATTCCCCTTCATATTTTCAATCTTCTTCCTAGTATTTACTTCAGTTTATCCGGTCACGTCCTTTGCAAAATATTCCTTTAGCGTTTTTTCTTATTGTTCTATTGAACCTATGGAGAGGAGCAAAACAAACGTCATAACAAATGAAGGAAAATGGACTGGCTGATTAGAGGATCCAACACACGAATAACTATTGTAGGGACTAACGGGTTCCTTTTTCAAGTGCCCTACTAGGACCCCTTTGGGCTAGTAAACTTTAAAGTTTCATGCTTTCTACGATTTTTCCTCACTAGTTTTAATAAATTTCAATGCTCTCTTTTGTAAAGTTCCAGCATACGTGCCTGTTCTATTTAGGGCCAATAATGAACCATTCTAACTAACGTGTTTGATGAATAGGAATTACAGTGAAGTCTAATAAGAATATAATTGCTACATTATCTGGTTCTCTTGTATTTCCAGGGTAATATAATTGAGCAGATAGAACATTTGCTCTTGACTTACTTTACACTGAAACTTTTAACAATAGACTAATTAATAGTTTTTCGCTAAGGACTCATACTTTAGTACGATATAACATGCAAAAAATATTAGAAAATAGGGTAATTGTGTTTTGCATTACGGAAAGCTAGCGAATTGAAAATGTGAAATCACGAGAGAGAAATTTACCAAGTTAACCCAATAAAGCTTACTTGGCAAACGTTATTTGCTACTAACATGAATATAAGAAATGTTTAGACTGAAATATACACTTGCAACAAGAGTTAATTTTATTTACACTAAATATTTTATATTGTTACTTGTAACATGACCCGTCACGACGTGTCGGGTAGCAGACAACTCTTCTGAATAAAGGACTTAGGAAGGAAAGAACCGACAGATTTCAGCTTCAGCCTTGTCCTGTTATATCCGCTACGAGCTACAAAAACACTTTTTGCCCTATTTTTACCTCCCATTTTAATAATGACTGACATATTCATTTTCCCTTCTTATCTTGGCATAATTCTTTGATTTTACTACAGGGATTCCTTCATCCTTTCTCACTTGCCAGTTTTTTTTAAACACGTTTTAAATTTCAGTTAGTATGGACCGTGGTCCGAATTTTATTAGGCTATAGATACTGGTGCAAGCACGATTTATTAATATTAATAAGTATACTAATTTAATAGATTTGATTAAGAGCAAAGAAAGTAACAGACAACACGTGACTTCATTGGAGTCAGCTGTCAGTATTAGAGTATCATAATTATTAGCATTAGAGCAGACTTACAAATGTTTAGAATCTACTAATTTGAGATCTTCAAAAAAGACAAAAAAAAGGTAAGAGATAACACATGATTTTATTGGAGTCAGCTGTCAGGATTAGAGCAGAATTATTGGCATTAAAGCAGATTTACCAGTGTTTAGAGTCTGCTAATTTAATATGTTTGATTAAGACCAAAGAAAGCAACTGAAAACACGTAACTTCCTTGGAGTCAGTTGTCAGGATTAGAGCAGCATTATTGTACTCAAACAAATAATCTCCATCCTAAACAGGTGTAAAAAATTTAAAACTGAAAAATATTTTTCAGCTGAGTTTAAAAGGTATAATGATGTTATTATACACACATTTTTCAGCATGACATAAAAACTGAAAAGAAGCGTTTCTTCTTTTTGCAGAATATATAAACAACCAGTTGCTTGTAGAAGAAAATCTTTTTTTAAATAACATGTATTACGAAATAAAAATCTTTAAATATCTTAAAAAGGAAACAACAAGGGGAAAACTAGATTGTAGCAATCGATTGAATCAGCTGAACATTAAGGGATAGACTATATATCTCAATTTAGAGCAAGATGTCACTAAACATTTTTGTATTACCCTATTTGATATACATAAAAACTACACATCCTCTTAATGGTGAAGAGAAAAAGGTTTTCGATGAAAGTGTTTTATATACTGCACTGATAACCTTAGTTAACAGCACACTTTTTCAACAAGACAATGCCAACCCCACTGAAGGGAGGAAGGACGAGGGGATGTTGAGGTTTTGAAAAGTTCAAACTCAGTATATAAGTTAAGTTCACAAATTTATTAATCCACATTCACAAGCAAATAAATAAATTAAATAACACTTTCGCATTGGAAAAATCCGATACGGGTTTGCTGTCGCGCGAAAGTCCAGATAACTACTTACTTATTAGCTCTACTATTTACTTAAGCCTCGACTATTTAATTAAAACTGTATTTTAAGTTGAACAGAAGCCTTATACCTGAATCAAATATTTTCTTAAAAGGCGAGTTTACATTTAGGACAAGGGAATTAAAAGGGGCCACGGGGAGGGGGGATCCAGCAGAAAACTATAAATGCTTCAAAAATGTCAGGAGAGTGCACTAAACTGTGTGAAATCAGTATATTTGAGCATAAACAATTTTTCCCCCATCAGACTCTTCCTCCCCAGAAAGCAGGGTTAATTAACTTAAGAATATAGGGGAAATCGTCATAGGATTTAATAAGAACAGAGACTCAAAATGATCGTATGCTATATACTCTTTGCCCTTTCAGTATTGTATACCAAATATATATACCCTTTTAACATGACAATACTGATTAATTCCAAATAGACTCTCATCAGTACCTATAAAACTTTTGTTTTAGATCAGTCACAGCAATAGCGTTGACTAAATAAAGACCAGCGTCTACCCCGTGTATCGTTTATTCATAATTTTTCATTTTTACATTTATTCACCTCTGCTGTTTTATCCCTTTTCTTCCCTTTTGCTACTTCTTTTTTTATTTTTCTCATTTTTGTTTGAAGACTTTTGTTTTGCTTATCTTTTTTGAAGGTACTTTGCGTTGCGCATCTTTTGTGCTACATAGGCCTATTAAGTTGACACGTCAAGATCAGTTTTCCGTTGGCTAGAGTTGTAATTCTACCGAACTACTTCTATTGTATTTGCAAAGATTTGATCCAAGTGTATTCAACAGCTTCTGACAGGTCATTTTGTAGATATAACCTATTTAAAACTAAGAAAAAAAACCACGTGTCAAAATTTTATACATTTTTTTCTGTGAAACAAAAACATCATAAAAAAACAAAGGTTATTTTTTTTCTCAAGCTTTACTTTTTATAATCCTGCAATTTAAGAACGATAAAAGCTCTTTCCATGATATCAAAGTCATTAACAGTTTAATAACTGCAATGCCTGGTTTACTTTACGAAAGCATAATTGGCAGGGTCGACTCTGTCGACCCTGCCACAAATATGATTTGTGGCAGACCCTTACACAAATATGAATTCACAATATGATTACACAAATATGATTTCGACCCTTACACAAATATGATTTGTGTAAAGATTTTCACTAGTTTTTTTTACTATATGATATATTTCTGTTATTTTTGTCGATAATACGGCAAAAAAAAAAGATTTAAATACGCTTATTCGGCAGACACTGAAACCGTCATCACGAAGGTTCACACCCAACCAAAATGTTGCCAAAGAAATCGTAGCAAATCTAAACTTATCTTGAAGGATATGCAAGGCCAATATTGAAGGATGGCTATTAAACTATCTATCAAGTTCAAATTAGTGTGAAACGTTTTTCTTTAATTATTGTTGTGGAGTTGGATTTACAAGAACGTTTTTTGCTCCGAGTCGACATAGATTTACTTCCGTATGACCCCACTGAACGTGAGAAGGAAGAGAGGAGGTCAAAGTTTAGAAAAGTTCAAATGCTGCACATAATATGTCGAACGAAACGAAAACTTTATTTGAAGTTAAACATGATTCTTGCATTTGAATCACAAATTTCTGTAAAGTCATTTATATATTACAATGAATGTCGACATTCGCCGGTGAATGTCCGAAATACATTTTTTTTCTCCTTGGATTTAGTCAGCGTTGCCAGTAAACTTTTTTAGTTTAATGCAAGGTTATATGATGACAGGTTAGATTAGATTAGCTTTGTTTATCTTAGGTTTTTAACCCTTCTCTGATATTTCTAACCAAATTTAACCAAACCTAAACTAACATAATCTAACAGAACTTTAACTTTTACCATCATAGCTTGCGCTAGACTGAAAAAGCCGATTCGCAAAGCTATTTAAATCGAAGCAGTGAAAAAGGAATTTCGGACATTCACCGGTGAATATCGACATTAACCAGATCTTTGACATTCGCAGTAACATATACATCTAAACGCGAGGGAAATAAGAGAGACAAGGAGGGGTGGGGGGCTCCTGCCACAAACTGCATAAAGACTGCATGTCAAGAAAAACCACTGAAGAATGTGAATTCAGTACATTCGAGGTTATACAATTATTTTTTCCACATCAGAATCCACACCCTCCGAAAGCAGGGTTTATTAACTTAAGAATATATGGGCAATTGCTTTAGGTTCTAGATCAGAGGCCAATAACGGTTGTAGTATGTTATGCATATATAGGCACGTACAATGATAAGTTGGCCCAGGGCAGTACCGAGGGATCGCACATCACTGTAATGATGCCATATCAAAAAGACCTTCTGATTCCCTATAAGTTTATTTAATTCCCTGCCCCAAAAAGAGAAAACATCAACGAAGTTGCCGCTGCGTTCTGTTTTTTAATTTTCTGTTTTCTAATTTCCGTTCTGATTACCTGTACCTGTACGTTCTGTTTTCTACCGGTAATCATTCATATGCAAAGGAACTTTACAAGGCTCACATTTCCCTGATGGTTTTCATTTCCCTTCTCACAAACGGCATGTAAATAGAATTTCCAAGAACAATCAAAGAACAAAGACATGAAAATCTTTAAGAATTGAGAGAAGTCAGGGAATTGTTCGACAGAGAACCCTCAACTTTCTCTTCATTTCAGTAATTGAAGTAGTGGATGTGCGGCTTTTTTACGCAGACATGAAAGCACTTTTGTGTGAATTTATCACCAAATAAAGAAAAAGATCCATGCTAGTTGATAAAACGATCTCGTAGAGTTTCTTCCAATCGTAAGTGATTTACAATGACATAGGAAAAAACTAATTTTTTTCCGTAACAGAGAAGAAAGTGAGTACTTGCCTTTCAATAAAATGAAACATACTAAATTTGTCTACCTAGAAATGAAAAATCTTAGGTTTCGTTTCCAAAATCGAAGATCTGTAAGCTATAATCAGTGTCAACGAAGAAGAAGAAGAGGAGATAGAGGCGGGAGGGGGAGGGGCAGGGAGGAAGAGAGAGAGAGAGAGAAAAGACAAAGATGGATACATACACAAAAATATATATAAGATATATATATATACACACAAAATATATATACACACACGTGTCATAGATATATGCACATATATATGCATATATATATATATATATATATATATATATATATATATATATATATATATATATATATATATATATATATATATATATATATATATATATATATATATATATATATATATATATAATATATAATATATATAATATATATATATATATATATATATATATATATATATATATTATATATATATATATACATGTATATATATATATATTATATATATATATATACATGTATATATATATATATATATATATATATATATATATATATATATATATATATATATATATATATATATATATATATATATATATATGTATATATATATATCCACTCAGCCACTCCAAGAGCATTTCAGAGCTGGTTCTACTTTAGCAGAACCTGGTTTCTGGAACCAAAATTGGTTCCCTATATTTCCAAGCGTAATAGTTGAGCGTCAATGTACTTAGCAAGGTTTGATAAAATATATTCTAAGGCAATAAAGATGAAGCGAATACGTCTATTCAGCAAATACGAAGAAGCCTAGAAGTGATACTATTCGATTTTGGGAAGCTTTCCATTGCGTAAATCAACCAGATTACTGCAAACGATTTTGACAATGCTTTCAAAATGTTACATGAAAAAACTTTTTTTTTTTTAATAAAGTTCAGGATCACAGCCAAAAGATAATTCAAAAAAAAAAAAGATTTCAGCACGACTGGACTAATTTTCTCCTAGCAAGATTAGCAGTTTTAAGAATAATTTTTCAAGGATAGAAAGCAGATTCGATCGTATCGCCCTTGAGACAGGTGAACAATACTTTAGGCATGACTGCCAATTCAGTCAAGAAATCCATTTCAACTAAGCAATTTAGATGAAAAAGAAGGAAAGATCACAGCTTGATAGTTCCTAAAAAAAACAACATTAGACAGAATTTATCAGACACGAAAAAAAACGTATATACGTACAAAAGGAGGGGCCAAAACGCTACCTAATAGTTGTCCGAAGTCCCCCCCTTCCACGGGTAGACGTTTATAAATTATCTTTAACCTCCCCCAGAGATTTCTTTACAGAGGTGGAGACGGGCGACATCTAAAAACTTCAAGTGGCAAAATTGATACATATGTCGATTCTTAGTTTAGCTTTGTCCCAAAATTTGATTTGATCCCAGCCAAAAGTTATGAGGATTTTAAGCACAGTAAAATTGATCTTTCTAAGCAATTTTTGATTTGTAAAAAGAATTGTAAGTTTTAAATAACTGCAAGTCATTAAGAAATGATCCGACCGACTATATCTGTTTATTTTAACAATGTTTTTAACCAATGAGTTCCCCCTTTTATTCCTACTAATGACAATCTATGGTGATATAGTGGATTGATGCTCTGCTTCATAATACAAGGCCCAGGGTTTGATTCTCACTGCCGCAAGGTTGGGCTATAGGTTTGCTATCTGTCCCAGTACGAAAAGACTGTGCAACTCAAAGGTCCACAATAACCCGTCGACGCCCTGAGCGACACCAAAGGCTCTCAATGAGCTTTATTCTTTTTTCTCTATCCTAAAAATCACAGTGATCCAATTGAGAACTAATATGTGGATTAATTCCTATTATTTGCCTCTTTCTATTTTATCATCAATAGCTATATACATTGTTAATTCATCAATCAGAGGCATAGTTTAGGAGCAAAAATTTAAACTCAATATTGTAATTACACTGTAATACTATAATTGATAATGTAAGATTTTCATAATCACTACTGTAACAACAAGCATTGTGTAGTAACTGTTCTTTTCTTTTTTGGGTGAAAATAAATAAATCAATTATTTGCCACAAAATGTTAGCTGTTTCTCTAATATTGAATTTTTATTTTGATTTTTAAAGTTAAAAATGCCAAGTCTATCAGCCAATTGAAAACCCAAATTTGTTGCAGTATTAGAAAAACAGTTTCCTTGCATTTTAATTGGTTGATTATTTTAAGTTCCGAAAAAAAAAACATAGAGTAAACGTGGCATGACTTTCCCAATTCTTGGTAATGGTGAATAAATGGGAAATCGGGATTAATCCAAACCCGTTCGGAAGTAGCGCTGACCTGACCTAGGGTCAATTATGGCTCTTCAGCAAACTGCAACTAAGACTACAAAATTATAGCAACGATAAGCCAATTAAGACTCACATACTGGCATATGGTCCGCTATATCAATTAAAAGCCCTGCTTTGGCCGAATCTAACAGGATTCGTCGACAGTTGAAATAGTTATTTTTTTTAATCTCGTTCAAAGTAATCTAGAAGGATAGAAGCCATAGAACTTATTAACAGGAGGGACTCTTCCACTCCTTACTAATTAAAAAAAAGTAAAAAATGTCACGATAGCTACTATAGATAAATGGAAATATAAACAGACGTCAGCTTTTAGTCACCTCCCTCCACTCATCCGGGCCTTTGACCATTGGACGTATAGCCAGGTGTCCCCTCCTTGCTGCCATAGCTGGCATCCTCCAGCCTTAGCTTAAAAGGAAACTAAAGACAGCCTTCATCAATAGCGTAAAAAGAGCGTAATTCCTCCTTTTACATATCCCTTGATCATGTAATTCCTTTTCTTTAACAAGAGCTAAGAGCTCAATGGTACTGACGAGGTCAAGAAGAGCCAAGAGCTCATATGGTATGAGCTCTAGCAAAATTCTGAGAATCAACAGATTGCTTTAAAAGGAAAGCCAGAGGCTTAATGCCGGTCGGGAGTTAAAATGAGAGCTCTGAGTCACGATGTCCTTCTAAATATCAAAATTCATTAAGATCCAATCACCCACTTGTATGTTATAAAAACCTAATTTTTCCTCTCCCTTTAGCCCCCCAGATGGTCGAAATCTGGGAAAACGACTTTATCAAGTCAATTTGTGCAGCTCCCTGACACGCCTACCAATTTTCATCGTCATAGCACGTCCAGAAGCACTAAACTCGCCAAAGCACTGAACGCCACCACCTAACTCCCCCAAAGAAAGCAGACCCGGTCTGGTTACGTCAATTACGTATCTACGAAATTTCTAAGCGTTTCCAAGATTTCCGGTTTCCCCCTACAACTCCCCCAATGTCAACAGATCTGGTCGGGATTTGAAAAAAGAGCTCTGAGACATAAGTTCCTTCTAACTATCAAATTTCATTAAGATCCGGTCACCCATTCTTAAGTTAAAAATACCTCAATTTTTCTATTTTTCCAAATTAACAACCCCCCAGCTCCCCCAAAGAGAATATATCCGTACCAATTATGTCAATCTCGTATCTATAACTTGTGCTTATTCTTCCCATCAAGTTTCATCCCGATCTCTCAACTCTAAGCGTTTTCCAAGATTTCCGGTTTCCAAGATTTATTTTCCCCCCTTCCAACTCTCTATGTCCCTGGATCCGATTCGAATTGAAAATGGAGCATCTGAGACATAAGATTCTTCTATATATCAAGTTTCATTAAGATCCGATCACCCATTCGTAAGATACTTCGATTTTCACGTTTTCCAAGAATTCCCGTTTCCCCTTCCAATTCCCTTCAGTGTCACCGGATCTGGTCGGGATTTAAAATGAGAGTTCTAAAACACAAGATCCTTCTTGATATCAAATTTCATTAAGATCTGAACACCAGTTCGTAGGTTACAAATACCTCATTTTTCTATTTTTTTTTCGAATTACTCCCCCCCACCTCCACCAAAGAGAGCGGACCCGGTCCGGTTATGTCAATCACATATCTTGGACACGTTTTTATTCTTCCCACCAAGTTTCATCCTGATTTCTCCGCTTTCAGTGTTTTCCAAGATTTCCGGTCCCCCTCCCCCAACTCACCCACCCAATGACGCTGGATACGGTCGAGATTTAAAATAAGAGATCTGAGTTACGAGGTCCTTCTAAATATGAAATTTCATTAAGATTCAATCACTCCTTCGCAAGTAAAAAATACCTCATTTTTTCTAATTTTTCAGAATTAACCCCCCTCCCCCAACTCCCCCAAATAGAGAGGATCCGTTCCGTTTATTTCAATCACGTATCTAGGACTTTTGCTTATTTTCCCCACCAAGTTTCATCCCGATCCCTCAACTCTAAGCGTTTTCTAAGATTTTAGCCCCCCCCAACTCCCCCCCAATGTCACCGGATCCGTCCTAGTTATGTCAGCCACGTATCTTGGACTTGTTTTTATTCCTCCCACCAAGTTTCATCCAGATCTCTCCGCTTTAAGTGTTTTCCAAGATTTCCGGTTTCCCCCAACTCTCCCCCCCAACGACTCTGGATCCGGTTGGGATTTAAAATAAGAGATCTGAGTTACGAGATTCTTCTAAATATGAAATTTCATTAAGATCCGATCACTCCTTCGTAAGTTAAAAATACCTCAATTTTTCTAATTTTTCCAAATTACCGAATTATGTCCCCCCCACTCCCCAACGTCACCAGATCCGGTATGGATTTCAAATAAGAGCTCTGAGACACGACATCCTTCTAAATATTAAATTTTATTAAGATCCAATCACCTGTTCGTAAGTTGAAAATACCTCATTTTTTGCGATTTAACCGTCCTCCCTTCCCCCAGATAGCCTAATCGGAAAAATGACGATTTCTAATTTAATCTAGTCTGGTTCCTGATACGCCTGCCAAATTTCATTGTCCTAGCTTACCTGGAAGTGCCTAAACTAGCAAAACTGGGACCGGCAGACCTATAGAATTTGCGATCGCTATGTCACTTGGTAGATACCAAGTGCCATAAAAAACCGTTTCGTAAAAATAAAAAAATCATTTAAATTTATGTTCATGACAGTTGTTCAGTTTTATAAAGCACTCACGGGTTTGATTAATATTTTGTAGTGATCTTTCGTTATATTTGCATTTATTTTTTTCCAGATTTTTGATTCTAGCGTGAAAGCTTATAAAATGTTCATTGTTTATTTACTATTATATGGGCCTTAAAACACCAAAAACAATAAAAATGAAAGCTGATTGTTGACATTGGTTAAGTTGATTTAGAGATTGCTTATTGGGAAGCGGCTTGCATAACTATATATCTCTTTAAAAATTAGCAAAAAATGTGAATTCAGTTTCTAATGAAAAGACCTTGATACGCGTCTAGGCGGGCGGCCCTATTGGTTGAAAGTTGAAACCCTATTGATTTGAAAAAATGGTTATGCCAGCTTTGGGGTATTTTAATGAAGGACACATTATTTTTTTTCGCACTTTACTAGGAAATTAAAAGAAACAAGAAATTAAGACAAAACGACAATGACATATCTGACAAAAATTTGGCTAGTTGGAGGGTTTACCTCTAGTGACAAACCTGCGGTTTTCGCGTAAGAACTAAGATAAATCTAGGGGCATAAGTGTTCCTATTTTTGTGTCCCTGGTACTTTAATACAATAGTTTACCTTGAGAGTTTGTGCCATTCACAACAGAAGACCAGAGTGAGGTAGTTTTCAAGAGAAGATTGTTGTTGGTTTCCTGAAAGAGACAATCCAAATTTATTATAACAAATAAGAAAGAAGGACGAAAAGAAGTTGATACTAGATATCAAGTAAAAACAAACAAAAATGACTAACTGTCAAAAATGAAAAATTTCATGTAAAGTAGTTTTTTGGAAGTTTAGTAGCTTGATAGTTGTTCTTTTATATAAAAGGAAACGTTCGCTTAGAGATTTTAGGAAGTTGTATTTGCATTAGTTAATTTCTCATGGAGAACAAAAATCAGATGAAACAAAAGAATTAAGAAAAAGAGAGAAAAATGTTCACAATAAATCTTAAGAATGCACAAAACAGAAGTGATTAATTACAGAACAGTGGAAATTGTACATAAAACATTTTTTTTAGAAGTTAGTACCATGATATGAGATAAAAAGAGATGGCTGCTTGGAGTTTTAGGTGCTGCTTGTATGTGCGTTACCGTGAATGTCCAAAAATGGTGAATGTCGACTTTCACCAGTGAATGTTAACATACACCAAATACATCAGTGAAAGATCAGATATTTTGTTACATTCTTGTGCATTCGGACCCCAACCGGTGTATGTCGACAATCACAGATATGCTCTGGTGAATGTCTTACAGAGAGGAAAAAAAATAACAATTATTATATCTAATTGGATAACCAAGATGGTTTAGCAGTTGTTGTTGCAATAGAAGACTGCGACTTCTATAAACTTGTAAGTGAAATCGCCCATATCCAGAGTGATACTTTCTGTAGCAGCTTTAGACGAAAAATCAATTTTGTAATTTGTAAAGAAAAGCTACTTTCTAAGAGATGAGATTGATTTTGACAAAAGTTTCGGCTGAGAGAAGCAGCTGTAATTAATTCGAGAAGCGTTGGGAAAGATTGTATACGCTGTCATTGCAAAAGGAAGTTGTTCCACAAACAAATGCAGGTGCAAAACAAGGGCATTTTGTGTGATTCAAAGTGTCACAACAGTTTAAGTTGTTGCAATAATAAGATATTGCAATCAGATAATTTAGTAAATTCCCCGTTTTTTCAATATTTTTAACACCTGGTGCTCCAGCAATATTCCAATCAGATAATTATAGAGAATTCAGAAATCGACTCACATCCGAATTGCCGCTATGTGAAATTTTTTATTACAATTATTTTCTTTTCTCATTTAAAATGTACTGTGTGTTTAAGTTCTTAGTCCTTCCTCCCAGAAAGGGCGGCGAAAAATGTATCGCGACTGAATTGCGGAGAAGAAAATATAAACCTCAGAAATACTAAACATTCACCATTAGTGCATGGTAGGTGTCAACATTCTTCAGAGAAAGTCAGAAATACGGATATTTTACAAATATATTGGACACACACTAAGCGACCATGTTTTTTTTCATTCACCAGTGAATCTGGGCATTCAACAGATTTCGGACATTCACGGTAACATATGCCCTCAATAATTTCTAACGCAAAGAATCCCTAAGCCGCACGGCTCCGAAGAAAACTTCAAAAGCAATTTTTTCCAGTTTTTACATGGGTATTGCACATGAGTTATAGGTAGGGTCGTATCCAGGATTTTCATCGGGGGGAGAGGGCTACAAAGGATTTTTTTCAGGGGGAGTTTTACATTTTTTTACGCATCAAAAATATTTATTTTTGTTATATTTTACGAATCGGTCAAACATTTTGGAGGGAGGTTCAGACTCTAGCCACCCTCTCCCTGGATACGGCCTTAATTAAGGGTTACTTAAAGCCACGAAAATCTTGACTGGCTAAAGCTTATTTGCTTAATTATTCTAACCATTTATTATAAACACTCGGCTTTAAGCACTAAATTTTTTGCACACAATGAGTTAATAGTACTATTTGGTAATTGCTAAGTACTTGGCTCTCTAAGTCTTTGATGAGTTTCGTGAAGTTGGTAATTCAAAAATAAACGCACTTCTGCTTGATACACTTCCGCCACGTTTGGCCCGCGCCAGCTGGTGTATGTCATTTCTGAAAGTAGGCACCCCTCGCAGTATCCACGCTAGGTGTAACCAAATAACTAAGTTAATGGTAATCATAGCATGATCGCACAGGGAATGCCTATAGAACATTATCTAGGTCTGAACTACTTTAAAATTAAGTCCGATTTTTACTCAAAACTCGTGTTGAATTAAACGAAAACGAGGTCTCGTTAATCTCCGTTTTCGTGCCCTTTTCGAACTTCAATTGGCCTAATATATATCTTTTTTACAGTATGTTTCCTTGGCCGATGGACTTACTGCTGTAAGTATAAAACTGATCAGGGATAACAAGCTTTGGGACAACAAGTTATTTGGAGCTTAGACCTCAACTAAAAAAAAAAAATGCCCTTTTTCGGGGGAACAGAACGTTTTCTTTAATCCCCGTGTAATTTTTCCTGTACTCTAAGTCCCTCTTTCCCCGAGGGTTTACTGCGTTCGCTTTCAAAGTGAACAGGTACAAAATCCTTCTGAGCTATTTCTGGGTTAAAGCCTTATCCCTTCCCACAATCTGTGTTATCCCCTAGATCCACAGAAAGATTCCTGAAAGTTCAGAGCGACTCACACACCCAAGATATAATATGCCTGCCTTTTCCACTATAAAACTTATTTGTAAACATTTGGTATGCCATCTCCAGAGGCATATTTCGACAATTTTAAACGAAATGACCACTTCAAAATGACCGCCTCTTTTTTTGGCGAGTTAAGGACCATCGGGTAGCAAAAAAGGGGTACACGAGGGGATGGGCTGGCTTCCTGCCAATTACATTTGACTGTGGAAAGCAAAATTGAATTTTCAACTTCCAACTGAATGACCCCTTTCTAAGTTTCTACGCCTGCACCTTCCATACAAAGTGACCGGGGAATAAAGGGGGGAAGTATATAATACGGTACAAACCCATGACTCTTTACTGATACCACCCCAGAACTACTATGGTAGAATTCTAAACCTTCAAGTATCCTATTTATCATTCACTTTTCTTCTAGTCTTTTCTAAAAAGGAGATAACTACTCGTATATCTTTCCGTCTATTTCTTTACACGTCAGCTGACAATAATGGGCCCTACTGATTTTATTTAAAACTCTTCTCACATAAGGAGCAGAAACAATTTTTTTTCTTTGATGAATTTATCAGTTATGCAGAAGAGTTTTAAAAGAGAAAATTGTATGTCAGCTTAATAAACTGACTTAATTCCCCATAAATTTTCTCTCACATGCAATAGAAAGTCATTAAGCCTTATATTGCCTTTTATAAATGCTGCATCTTATGCTAGGTAATAAAGATGCAAGGATTTAAAGTAGCTCATTAAGCTCTTGCAATTAAAATTCACCCATGACATTTATCCTGGGCCACGCTAATATAGAGGGTGCCTAAAAGTCTTTCCATTATAAGAATGCTTTTTCTTTGTATTCATTTTAGTTGCCGCAATTCGCGAGCATTGTACGGGACAATGGTTATTAAACGGGACGCTTATGACGCCTTTCTTCCTCTTTTGCTTACACTGGGACACTTTTGCAAATAAAATGGTCACCATTTAAAAATTAACACATATTAAATAAAAAAGATAACTCTTCTTTAATTAGAAGTGCAGATTATCCTGACAAAAAGCGTGTATTCCAACCGGCAAATAGTATTTTCGCCCCTCTACTTCAGAGATAAATCTAATTCTCGCCAAAGACAGGTTGTGGTTTTACCAAGATTATGTTAAGATGAGGAAAAGTTTACAGGGAAAATTCACCTTCTTGGGCCAAAAACCTAAAATTTTTCCTCTGAGGGCTAAAAATGAAAAAATTCCTATTTTTCCTTTTGTGGGAAAATGTTATTATTATCGCGTACTTATTTTCTTAATTTTAAAAACACTGAAGGGTCCAACAACACACCCTCCTACCGTAATGCCCGTGCCTAAGAAAATAAAATCACAAATACTCATAAAAAATTCACCGAGTGTTAGTCTCGTGCTTATTTGGCGTTTTACACATAAACCGCACAGCAAATCAACCAATGAAACTGCGAAACAGAAAGAAAAACAAAAACTTAAAACAGCACAGAAAAAATGGCTTCGAGTTGGCTCCTCCACTTGGCAATTTGCCAGTAAAACAACAAATGCAAACGGGGTTTTAAGTTTATCTATTCACTCCAGAAGATAAAATAAATACTAACAGTAATGAATAAATTATACAATGATGCTCTCGGAATTCTCTTATTTTTGCTGATGTTGGCAGATACATCGTCCGCAATAAAAACATTGAAAGTTACACATACTTTGGAAATTTAATGCTTTCCAGTAATGTCATGGGATCTTGTACTGACAGGATAGAGACAAGGTTGAGACAGCCAAAATATGCCTTTTTTTAAGCTATGTAAAACCGCCAAGACCTCATTTTTCAAGGACAAAAAAAGATGAAGAAAAAGAGGTATTTGAGTTTATGAAGGAACTTAGAGTATAGTTTCTAACGTAGTATCGGGCATTACGAAGCCCAATCTTCATTCTCCTCTAATCGAGGCACTAAGTATTACTCGTATGACCATGATCATTCGTCGCAATAAACCATAATAAATAGTAGCATAGGACAGAGCAGTTAAATCAAGGCCGTATCCAGGATTTTTGTTCGCCAAACTTCGAATACAACATAAGTTTTTAGTGATTTCAGTAACGTGGATATGGTATAGCATTGACAAAATGAAAAATTCTAATATCGACAGCATTTATTGATCATTCTCAATTTGCCAATGGCTATGGATGGTCGGAATGTCCAGTAAACCGAAAATGTGCAGGTCACTAAAAAGTAAGATTTCCCCTTCGATACCCACAATCAAAGAGGGACAACCAGTTTTCTTATTTTAAGGAAAGCGAAAAAACAAGAGAAATTAAGCCTATATTGAATTAAAAAAAAAAAAAATAGCAATCCGAACCCATCCTCTCTTTAATTAGGTGTTGAGCTTATATTGAATTAAAAAAAAAAAAAAAATAGCAACTCCCATCCATCCTCTCTTTAATTAGGTGAAAACATGATAGCATATGAATTCGTTAAGCGACAATAAAGGGCGAATAATAGAAAAATTAAAAACTACATGAGAAACAAGGCCTTCTCCGGGATTTTTGTTCGGTAGGGGAGGGGATAAAAAACTGAAAAATCATATAAAAAATGTGTTTTTATGCAATTTTTATTACGTTTATAAGAGTCGGACAAACATTTCAAGAAGCTGACTTTATATTGAAGTAATACAAAAAAATTAGCAGGTTCCACCTCATCTTCTCTGAAATTTGGTGAAAACTCGAGAGCATATGAATTAGTGAAATAGCAATAAATGGCGTTTAATCAAAGGAGGTATAATCCTATTCAAAGAAATGCAAAAAAATGAAAAAAAAAGTGAAGTTGAGCTTATATTGAAATAACAAACAAAAAAACTAGCAGCTTCCACCTCATCCTCTCTGAAATTTGGTGAAAACTCGAGAGCATATGAATTCGTGATATAGCAATAAATGGCGTTTAATCAAAGGAGGTATAATCCTATTCAAAGAAGAGCGAAAAAATAAAAAAAGGTGAAATTAAGCTTATATTGAAATAACAAACAAAAAAATTAGCAGCTTCCACCTCATCCTCTCTGAAATTTGGTGAAAACTCGAGAGCATATGAATTCGTGAAATAGCAATAAATGGCGTTTAATCAAAGGAGGTATAATCCTATTCAAAGAAGAGCGAAAAAATGAAAAAAAAAGGTGAAATTGAGCTTATATTGAAATAACAAACACAAAAATTAGCAGCTTCCACCTCATCCTCTCTGAAATTTGGTGAAAACTCGAGAGCATATGAATTCGTGAAATAGCAATAAATGGCGTTTAATCAAAGGAGGTATAATCCTATTCAAAGAAGAGCAAAAAATGAAAAAAAGTGAAGTTGAGCTTATATTGAAATAACAAACAAAAAAATTAGCTTCCACCTCATCCTCTCTGAAATTTAGTGAAAACTCGAGAGCATATGAATTCGTGAAATAGCAATAAATGGCGTTTAATTAGTTTGATTCAGTTACTCCGTATATGTATTAGTCCGTTACTCCGTTATTATTAATTATTTTATATAATTATTATAATTATTTGATTCAATAATAATATTATTTTAATTATTAATTATTTGATTATTCCGTTTATGAAAGGGGCTTTTCTTCCTCGACGCCCCGCTCTTTACGCTAAAGTTTTTTATTGTTTTAAAAAGTAGAGTTACGAGAAAGAATCAAACTTTAGCGCAAGGAGCGGGGTGTCGAGGAGGAAAATCCCCTTTCATATACGGAGTAATTTCTGTTCGTTTTAATGTCGCTCCTTACTTTCATTTCAAAAAACTTGTTTTTTTTATTTAATTTCTGAAAGTTTTTGAATTGATGCATGTCTGATTTTGGCTCTCCATACATAAATTATTAAAGTTTTTATTGTTTTAAAAAGTAGAGTTGCGAGAAAGAATCAAACTTCAGCGCAAGGAGCAGGGTGTCGAGGAGGAAAAGCCCCTTTCATATACGGAGTAATTTCTGTTCGTTTTAAGTTTTAATGTCGCTCCTTACTTTCATTTCAAAAAATTGTTTTTTTATTCAATTTCTGAAAGTTTTTGAATTGATGCATGTCTGATTTTGGCTCTCCATACATAAATTATTAAAATAAAATTAAAATGAATAATTATTAAATTAAAAAATGAATTGCATATTCATTTTTTTTTTTGGCTAAATGACTTTCTCTTAGTTTTGATCAGACGATTTTGAGAAATAAGGGGTGGGGAAGGAGGCCTAGTTGCCCTCCAATTTTCGGTTACTTAAAAAGGCAACTAGAACTTTTAATTTTTAACGAACGTTTTTATTAGTAAAAAATATACGTAACTTAAGAATTAACATACATAACAAACTTTTATATTCTTATATTCTTGATTATATATATGAGGGGGTTTGTCCCCTCGTTAATACCCCGCTCTTCACACTAAATCTTAAGTTTTGTCCCAATTCTTTAAGAATGGCCCCTGAATCAGAAAGGCCGTAGAATAAATAGTTGAAATTACTAAAAATAATTTAGCATAAAGAGCGAAGTCTTTATCTCCTCCTAAATACCTCGCTCTTTATGCTAAAGTATTTTTAAAACCCCTCATATGCGTAATAATCTCTGTTCGTTTTAAGTTTTAATGCTTCTCCTTACTTTCAATTGAAAAACTTTTTCATGTTTATATTTTCATTGTTTTTTTTTTTTTAATAGTAATGCTAGAAAATCCTGCGCCCTTTTCATTGAATTTCTCTTCCCCCATGAAATATTCCTCCAAGGAAAGATCCTCCCATATAGCCCCCTCTCCTGAACCCCACACCCAAACCAAAAATTCCCCTGAAAATGTCGGTACACTTCCCAATAACCATAACTGTATGTAAACATTGGTCAAAGTTTGTAACTTACAGCCCCTCCCCCAGGGACTGTGAGGGGGGGGGGGGTAAGTCTTCCCCAAAGACATAGTTGTTATGGTTTTCGACTGTGTGGAACGAATGGCTATCTCAAAATTTTGATCCGTTGACTTTGGGAAAAAATGAGCGCGGGAGGGGGCCTAGGTGCTCTCCATTTTTTTGGTCACTTAAAAAGGGCACTAGAACTTTCGTTTCCGTTAGAATGAGCCCTCTTGCAACACTCTAGGACCACTTGGTCGGTACGATGACTCCTGGAAAAGAAAAACAAAAAAAAAACAAACAAACAAATAAACACGCACCCGTGATTTGTCTTCCGGCAAAAACTACGAAATCCCACATTTTTGTAGATTGGACCTTGAATTTTTTTTTCTGTAGGGTTCTCTGATACGCTGAATGCGATGCTGTGATTTTCATTAAGATCCTATGACTTTTAGGAGGTGTTTCCCCCTGGCAAATTTTCTCAGGCTCGTAACTTTTGATGACAAAGACTAAATTTGATGAAACTTACATATTTAAAATCAGCATAAAAATATGATTCTTTTCATATATCTTTTAGCATCAAAATTCCGTTTTTTAGAATTTCGTTTACTATTGAGCCGGGTCGCTCCTTACTACAGTTCGTTACCACGAACAGTTTGATAACCAGTCTGGAAGTTCAACGGTGCATAGGGTTGCCACTGAACACAATAAAAAATCCCCATTTTTGCTTAGAATAAACCGCCAAAAAAATCATCAAAAGGTAAATTGACTGTTAAACACCTTAGTGTGCTGAATAGATCCATATCGTGTAAGTGATTTTCATACCTATGCTCTTTGTATTATACCTATGCATATTTATACCTTTTTTAGTGAATTTATGTTTGCTACTGGTATTTACACATTTAGACAAATTTATACGTGCTACTAGTCTCTACTAGTTTTCAAACAGTTCGTGATGACGAACTGTAGTAAGAAGCGACCCGGCTCAATAGTAACCGAAACTCCCCCCCCCAAAAAAAAAGAATTTTGATACCAATATATACATCAAAAGAATCAGATTTTTATGCTGCTTTTAAATATATAAATTTCTTTCAAGTTTAGTTTTACCCATCAAAAAATACGAGCCTGAGCAAATTTGACTTATTTTCAAAGAAAGGGGGAAACACCACCTAAAAGTCATAGCATCTTAATGAAAATCACAAGATCAGATTCAGGAAAATGTGAAATTTTGTGTTTTTTTGCCAGCAGAAAGATACCGGATGCGTGTTTATTTGTGGTTTTTTTCCCCAGGGGTTACCGTATCGACCCAGTGGTCCTGGAATGCCGCGAGACAGCTTATTTTAACGAAAATTAAAAGTTATAGTGCCCTTTTCAAGAGCCAAAAAATGGAGGGCAACTAGGCCCCTTCCGACGCTCATTTTTTCCCAAAGTAAACCGGATCAAAATTTTGAGATAGCCATTTTGTTCAGCACAGTCGAAAAATCTAATAACTATGTCTTTGAGGACGAATTAATCCCCACAATCCCCGGGGAAGGGCTGCAAGTTATGAACTTTGCCCATGTATATATAGTATTGGTTACTGGAAAATATACGTTTTCAAGTGGGGATTTTTCTGGTGGTAAGGGGGTTGGGGGAGGGAGTTACGTGAAAGGATCTTTCCATGGGGAATTTTTAATGGGGGAATATAATTTCTATTAGGAGGCGATAAATCTTCCAGTGTTATTTAAAGATCAATTAGAAATTAAATCAAAAATAAGTTTTTTCAACTGAAAGTAAGGAGCACCATTAAAACTTAAAACGAACAGAAATTACTGCGTATATGAGGGGGTTCTTCCCCTCCTCAATACCTCGTTCTTTACGCTAGCGTATTTTTTAGCAATTTCAAAAGAGCTATTCATTTTAATTAAACGTTCTTTGTGATTTAGCAGTCATTCTTAAAGCATTGAAACAAATTTGAACTTTAGTGTAAAGAGCGAGGTACTAATATACGAAATAAAAATATACGAATATAGAAGATCGTTCCGTAAGTGAATTGGTAAGTTATGTATATTTATTACTAATAAAAACGTTCTTAAATAAAATTAAAAGTTCTAGTTTTTTAAGTAACCAAAAATATTGAAGGGCAACTACGCCCCCTCCTCCACCCCTCTTTTCTCAAAATCGTCCGATCAAAACTTTAAGAAGGCCATTTAGCCAAAAAAAGGTAAAATTAATATGCAAATTTCGTTTAATTATTCATGCACGGTGAGCCAAAATCTAAGCTTGCATTAATTCAAAAACTTTCAGAAATTAAATAGAATTTTTTTCAGTTTTTTCAACTTTAAGTAAGTAGCAACATTAAAACTTCTAGCGAACAGATGTTGATAAGTATATGAGGGGGTTTGTCCCAATCCTCAATACCTCGCTCTTTATGCTAAAGCATTTTTAGTAATTTAAGAAGAGCTATTTATTCTAATTAAACAGCCTTTGTGATTCAGGGGTCATTCTTAAAGAATTGGAAAAAAAAAATTCAAACTTTAGTGTAAAGAGCGAGGCACTGACCCTTATATACCTAATAAAAATATACAAATATAGAAGTTCGGAATATTCAGGAATAACCTTAACAGAAGACCCATACAGCCTTAACTCAACTAAGCTCCACTCAACTGTGGCTGCCTGTCATTTTCATTTTCCTCTTTTTTTTCTTTTTTTTACCACTTGCATTCACCATCATAAAACCTTGTGGGGAACATAGGATGTTATGTTTTGTATGTGCTGTAATCGAAAATTTGTGTACTCCATTAGAAATAAATATATTGCCTTACCTTGAAACTATTTTCACTACCTAAATTCCTTTATTTTAGAAAAATGAAAACAAAAGAAGTTTTTTTTCAAAGAAAACAAAAGAAGCGACTAGTTGTATTAATGCTTAAAAGTGAAATGGAACAAAAATACCAAATAAAAGAGATTTAATAAACATTCAGGTGAAACCTTTGGAGAGTTTTCGTTCCTACATTTTATCATTTCTTTTTTTTTCAAGAAAATACGTTTCGGCTCTGAAACTGAGGGATATCAAAATAACAAAATATTATACGATTATGACATTCTACACAAGATCTCTTTAAATCTTTCCTGCCCATTTGTATTAAAAAAATAATAATTAATGAAAGTAAAAGAAGAAATAATTGATCATAACCCAGATATAATTTGCTTTTTCATGGAAGAGCACACGGAAGATTTAATGCGGAAGCGAAAGTAAAATATGATGTTAAAATCGAGCCACGTGTCGTACATCCTGCGACTACACTCTATTATATCTTCTTCTTTATTAATATAGGTTGCACGGTTTATGGTCATCTCCCCTGATTGGCTGTTTTGATATTCAATTAATTCGCTATCCACTGACAATCAAGTCTTTTGAATAGCATTTCATCAGAATTTACCTCACTGTATTCAGAAGCTGGAACACAAACATAGAAAAATCTTATGATAAAATCACCAATTTTAGGTAAAATCACCAGAAAAAATACCAGATCACCGAATCATCATCTAACGAAAAAAATCACCGAATTTGGTGGTAAATAGCCAACGGTGACAACCCTGACTGTGCCATCAAATCAGAACTAGGGTTGCCAACTACTGACGTCCAAAAATGAATGCAAATCAAGGCCAAAAAGTGTAATTTTCGCTAAAAAAAGTGCACATCAAAAAGTTGCATGCGAACGGCTGCCGCTACTTGCTCATCACCTCTGAGGTATAAATTAGTGCATTTCAAGTGAAAAGCAGCAAGTTGGTAATCCTGTTCCTTGGGTGAATTTGACAACGTTAATTTGACAACTTCTGACAACGTTGCCCAACTGCTGACGTTCAAAGTGAATGAAAAATAACACCCAAAAAGAGTGATTTCACCCTTCCGCATCCCTCTCTGAGGTAAAACAAAAAAAAGTACATTTAACACGAAAAGTGTGCAAGTTGGCAATTCTGATGCGAACGAACTGCAAAGCGTAATAGCTGAAGAAAAAGTCTTAGTCCTGACAAGCAAGGAGAAATTGATGAATTCAGATAAGTGAATTTCCGCAAACTGGGCCGTATCCTAAATTTTAGTTCGTGGAGTTACTAAAAACAAAACAAAATGTTACTCAAGTCGATATATTTTATGATATAAAAAAGAAAGGAAGACAAATACATCTTAACTAGCTTCAAAAAGCTTGTAGAAAAGGCGAAAGATTGATATATCAATAATAGGCAATGCCTCATAAGTACTATACAGCAAAATATAAATTAATCTATTTAGTTGGTTGAAGTTTCGACATTTACCAATTTTTAGATTTTGATTTTTGTTTCATTTATACTTTAGACTTGCGTCCAAAATATTTGATTGCTAGTTTACTTCCTTCCTCCAACTGTCTCCAAAAGAATGATTGTTTGGATTTTCATAGAAAACCTAAAGAACGGAAAACCATTTCTAAATTAAGCATGGACTAAAAATTGGTTACAATCCACAATCAACTGGAAACTGATATGTTCATTAGCCCATCTTATTAATTTGTGATGTAGTTCTACAAGAAAAATAAATTACAGAGGAGCAATTAGGATCTCTAAGGGGAAAAACATAATTAGACCTTCTGGTGTCAAAGCAAAGAAAATTAGTTTAAACAAAAGACTTGCATGATCCTCTACGATATTTTAAAATCTATTTGACAGCTTATCATTTTCGCTACTTGCGAAGCATTAACAATTCTTCAGAGGTAATTTAGAAACAAAAGGAATTCAAGCGTAGTTTTTTTTACTAATATTTCAAATTCACCCCCCTCCCCTGTTAATTCCCAAGAGCGGGTACGGAGCCCAAAACAAATTGTTTTATTATAAACTCCACCCCCCTCCCCAAACTAGGACAGTAATACGAAAAAAATGTATTACTCCAATGCTTTCTTTTTAACTTCAAACTTGTAACACTTTATTTTGAATAAGCCTGCAAATAATTTGGATTGTTTTTATTTATTTCTTTTTTACATCGAGGATAACTCCATAGCCAACACCCCCCCCCCACAAAATTCCCTCCTGTGAATCTTATTGATAATTTTTAATAGGCATTCAAATCCAAATGTTCGATTTTTGAGATTTATAAGGCTAAATTACAGTGTCAGTGTAAAAACCTTGACCCTATTAAGGAACTACTCTTTGCCTTCATCGTCCTTTCTTCTACCGATCCTACATTTCGAGATATTTTCCGAATTTAAAATTTTTAATTATATTAAAAGAATCAGACTTTAGCGTAAAGTGCGAGGCATTGAGGAGGGGACAGCCCCTTTCATGTATAGAATAATTTCACTTCGTTATAAGTTTTAATGTCGCTCCTTACTTTCTGAAATTTGCCCTCCCACCAAGAAAAAATTACAGCGTGCGGGCCTTCGCAAAATTGCCGCTTTGTGACAGAGCCTTAATCCTACAAAGGGGTGCCAATTATCGACACTGTAGCATGGGAATGATTTTTTTTTTTATCACTGAAATGAAGATTCAAAAAACGGCATCTAGGGAGAGGGGCAATTTTTTTTTTAAATGTAGATAATGAAAACATATTTTTCAAAATTTAAAGGGAGGGGCAAAAAATTTATGGGAGGTAATTTTTCACCTCGTTTAATCCAATTTACGCCTCTGATCTTACTCAAGAAATTCTGAAAAAAGGGACAGATTGAAATTCAGAGCTAGGCATCCGGGTTCAGACCAGGCAAAAGCTCTACTTATCAGACTTTGAAGCTTTTCTCTCAAACTAGCCAGATTGTTCTTAGTACGTACTAGTGTAAATTGACACTCTGTACCATTCAGATCCCCTGGGGAATATAAATTACAGCGCACATACGTAGATTCCAGTGTTACTGCCCGGTACACGCCATTAGCAGATACAAAAGGACAAATGATGGAGCCTTGTGGAATTCCAAACCTCCCTATGCCTTTAAATCAAATACTGGTTGAAAATAAATACATCAACAATGGGGTCAAGATTACAACCAATCTGACGCCACTCCCCCGAACATTCAAATGACACATTTTTTTCGGAAAAAAAAATCACGGGATAAGCTGTCCAATAATTCCCAGATATCAGAGATTTTGCGCTGATTTAAATCAACTGCATTATTAATAAAATTCAGAAGATCAATACAAGCGTGTTTTGTAGAAAATTTCGAACGTAAGGTCCCTATTTGTGTTCCCCTGGGATTGGAACCCGCCAAAGGTACTTCACTCCAACAACAATCAGGAGTACTTCACTCCAACAACAATCAGGAGTACTTCACTCCAACAACAATCAGCCAGGCCCACAAACTACAACCCAAGCCCCTTCTCAACAGGATTACGTCAGCACTGCATAATGTTTTTTAAGTAATGCTGTTACTAAGTGCATCGCAAAACGCTTGTATTTTTCACTTTATTTTATTTTCAGTCGTTTATTCTACAATATAGTTGTTTAGAGTGTGAAGTTTTTTTCTAAACTCCAGAAAAGAATGCAAAAACAAAGGAGTTAATGAGCGAGAAATTGACATTATGCATCACAATCCTTTTAGAGTCAAAGAATTAATTTGATCACGTTTGCTTTAAACAACAATATTTTCAGCAAAACCTTTTTCAAAGAGAAGAGATAAATAAATCCATGGAAGAGGCAAAAAGTAAAGTATTGAATAAATTGGAGCGGAAAAAGAGCGTACGGAGCTGTATTGGCCTCGGGTGGTTTATTGCTGCGGTGGGCTGCCCGTAAGCAGTAGCAATAGACATCGGTAAATAGAATGCTTGCAGTTACCAAACTGATCATAGTTGATGCATTCATAGTGCTTTCAGGGAAGCACTGGTTTATTTTAATACAAAGAGGATGTGGTTGAAAGAGACATCCCCCCCCAAAAGTATAAAAATTATTTTCGATTTTGGTTTTAATGTCAATTTTTGGTTTTGTTTGAAAAAACTATTTTTTTAATACTTTAGTACTCGAACAAAAAAAGGTCTATATATGAAATCGAACAAGAAAGTCGGTTTAAATATAGGAAAGACTAAATTTTGAAATTCAGGCAATACATATTATCAATGAGCTAAATTATCAACTAAAAAATTACTTTCATGGCTGTCATTTTTCGACAATTTTGTATCGACAGAAAATTAATTAGAGTCTGAAAGTCCAAAGTAGTGATAACTTTATCTCTTTGATGATAGCCACATCCCTTCGAACCACGATTCGGACATTTTTTTTAAACTTCTTCAAGACACAGGTCTTGGGAATGTTTTCTAAGAGATGCAGGTGTCTGTTATGTCATTTGGTAATTATTTCTAAAAGATGCAAGCGTCTTTTACTATAAAAACCTTCAGCGCCCGAAAAAAACCTTCAGTGAGGAACCTTCAAGACACAGGACCCCAGCAATCCTTTCCAGCACGGTCTCCTAGAAGCCAATTCCAACAGAGGTCGTAGCATTAAATTCCATCAGTGGCCCTAGAGAGCAATTCCATCTAGCAGGCACTTATTACGTAATAGGGAATGTTTACCAGTGTAAGGATGACGCATTCATACGTGACATGTTTAATCAGGGACCCGTGGGGGGTCCCCTATTGTAACTGAGGAGGACACACACATGGGATATTACATAATACTTCAAGAGATTTCATTTTCTTTCATTATGATTTTTTTCTCTTTTTGAGATTTCATTTTCGTTCAAGACGTTTTTCTTAGGAAGCCTTTATATTCCAAAGGTTTTATCGCGCAGATAAGAATGATTAAGGGGATTGCGTGTTCCCATACGGCTGCAATAAATGACAAGCAGAGGGGAAAATCAATTACCAGACTATGACCGGCCAGAAGGCCCGTCACAGTGTGGCACAGTGGTGTGAAATGACACGTTGTATCACGGAGGGTTGGGGTGCAAAAGCATAAACCAATGAATTTAATGCATGATTTTTAACAAGAAAATATCTGGAAACTGTCTTAAGAATGATGAGGGGTGCCAGAGAGCTAGTATTAGTGTGGCACAGTGGCGTCAAATGACGTGGTGTACCACGGAGGGTTGAGTTGCAATAACATGAACCAATAGATGTAATGCATGATTTCCAACAAGACAATATCTGGGCAATGTCTTAGAAATTATAAGGGGGTGCCAGAGGGCCAGTCATGGTGTGGTATGGTGGGGTGAATTGACATGGTGTATCACGTTGGTGGGTGGCTTGTAAAAAACACGAACCATTAGATTTAAATCATATTTTCAGGAAGAAAATATCTTGGAAAATGGGTAGAGTGGGCCAGAGAGTCAGTCATAATTTAGCACGGTGTTGTGAAATAATATGGTGTATCATGTTGGGAGGGGGTAAAACATTTTTGTCGACTGAAGGGGGGGGGGCTGAAATCTAACAATCAAAGAAACGAGGCATTTTCATAAAGACCTCTCAGAAATAGCTCTTACTACGGCTTAATTTTACCTGTGATAAAAACCCCTCCCCCTCTGGAGTTAGTATCTAGGACTCCCCACCTTTCTTTAATTCATAGTTATTTTTCATTTTATTTTATCCTGTCAGGTTTTTTTCATGTTTTGTTTATTCCTTTGTTATACTTAAACTCCTTTTTCAGTGAATTCACGATTTTGTAACGTTTTTTAAATAATAAAATAGGGATTCTTCTTGCGTGCAATAGGTTAACATTTAAAAACTATTCTCCAAATCATGATATTAGAATGATTTTCATAGTTCAACTGGTTAGCGGTTCACGCCATTGATGGGGAATCCCTTTCGAATCTAAATGTGGATAAAAAAAATCTTCGGAATATAAAGGTTCCCTGAGAAAAACGTCTTGAAAGAAAATAAAATCTCAAAAAGAAAAAAAAATCGTGAAGAAAAATGAAATCTCGTTAACTATTATGTAACATCCCCCGTGTGAATCCTCCTCAGTTACAACCGTAGATTCCCCACGGGTCCCTGAAGAAACATGTCATGTGTGAATGCATCATCTTAACACTGGTACACATTCCCTATTACGTAATAAACACCTTCTGGGTGGAATTGCTCGTTAGGGCCACCGATGGAATTGGATGCTAGGGCCCCAGACGGAATTGGTTATTAGTGAACGCAGCTGGAATTGCTTGCTAGGGTCCTGTGTCTTGAAGGTTCCCCACTAACAGGCCCTGAAGGTTTTTTCCAGACTCTGAAGGTTTTTTCAGTAACAGGTGCCTGCATCTCTTAGAAAACATTCCCTATGACATAACAGACACATGCATCTCTTAGAAAACATTCTTTTAACGTAAGAGACATCTGCATATCTTCTCTATGACGTAGCAGACACCTGGGTGTTTAAGAAGTTTTAAAAAAAGTGCCTGGATCAGGATTTGAAGGGATAGGGCTATCATCAAATAGATTGAGGCATCACCAGAGTCCAATTTCATCTAAGAATCCCTCTAGGGATTCGCTGGGAACAGAAACTGTTGATAGATACCTTAAGAAACAATAAGAACAAAGTAAGATATAGCAAACTTTGCAAGGAAGAATGTCTTAGTCAATTCAGGGTACTAATATAAAGAAGCCATTATGAATCTAGATTCTTTGACAACAGCCAAGAAGGTTGTATGAATTTGATACAAGTTCATCACCAGTACGTACTTGATCACTGGCAATCTCACAGTTTTTACCGAATTATAAGTCGTTTAGTGGCCTCAGGTGGATTGGTTCTGCGGTGAATTGTTAGTAGTAGCAGTAATAGTTTGTGGTCTATAGATAACAACCAAATATCAACGAAAGCCACTTTCAGCTGTATATGGATTATTGACGATATAACTGAACGTGGCAGGTTCCGTGTGTGCACAGAACGTGGCTTGATAGGTGGGCATAAGTTACATGCACATATTTTGGAACAGAAGAAATACCTATAGTTTGGAACAGAATTGTTAAGAATTATCACAAGCGGAAATTGTTGTTGAACGACTGGGTGAAAACTCATTATATTCTATTATTTCCAAATTTATTATTATCTGTTACTGATATTTACATCATTTACAGGGTCAAATATAGCTCAAACATTTCTAAATTTTGACTGAAGCATTTTTCAGAACCTTTTTTTTTAGCCAAAATCTGCTTTTTTTTAAAACTTAAAACCTGAATAAGCCTAAGCATATATTTAGAGGGGTTACCGAGTAAAATTTTGGAGACATCGCAAGCACCCCCGTAAAGGGGTACCATGGTTCCATGCAAATCCAGTTTTTAATGCGTCCCAAACTAAATAAATATCTACCCCAAAAATTTCGCACAAAACGCTGCATTTTCTGGATACCACTGTGAAAGAGATATACTATAAAACAAACTCTAGTTATTTTCTCCTTTTTTCTGAAGTAAGAGCATCTTTCAAAGCATTCCCTCCTAAAGAATCAATATTGAGTGCCTATTAGTGTCATATGTAAAATCTCCCCAAGTCGCATTAAAGAATGTCCAATTTCAAGTTTCATAATACTCAAATTTTAATTTCTCATGGGTTTTCTCGATTGACGGCCTTCTACTGAGTTCAGAAAACGCCGATTTTGCTTTTCTTTTCTCTCTGTGCGTGTTTTCGACTTTGCTTTATAACAAAAAGCGTGGATTCAGCATGTGTAGTTAGTGTGAAGAGTTGAAAAGACAAAAAAGAATACATCTTATAAATAGCTTACGATGGCAATTTCAAGAAGAGTCTGAATTATTTGAGTAGTCACCAGTGAGCCCATAATTTACAACGGATTCAAAGACCTCCTGTTTTGCGGAATTTCCCTTTATATACAAATATTGCTAAGTACAATAATTGCTCAGTAAATAAGTACAGTACAACAATCAAACAGTTCGTGGCAACGAACTGTAGTAGGGAGCGACCAAGCTCAATAGTAACCAAAAATCTAAGAAACGAAATTTTGATACCAGCAGATACATCAAAAGAATTCGATTTTAATGCTGATTTTAAATATATTTGTGAGTTATATATTTGTGTTGTTTTTTATGGTTTAATGTCGCTCCTTACTTTCAGTTATAAAAAACGTATTATTTATTTAATATAATACAAGATTGAAGTGCACCACCACGTGGGACTCTGTTCTATGAAACTGGTGGATGTTTTTAAGGCCTTTTGACGTCTTTTCATCTTTCAATTTTAATCCTACAATATTTCAGCCTAGTGCATTACTTTTCAGTACAAAATATTCTACGACAGTTGGTTCGATGCTATCACCCCTGAAAAAAGTCTGTCCCAAGCAAAATCGAGTCTGTAAGCAAAAAGTAAATTATCAGGTCATAAGATAAGTTTTTAACAGAACTGGGCTCTTCGAACAAATCTTCCGCAGGGAGTCAGAGGCAAGGAAGTAATGACGGAGAAGATTTTTATTCATCAGTAATTTTGTAAGAAAACAATAAACAAGCTCGTGCTCTCAAAAAAATACATGATATCAAATTGGGGTAAGAAGCTGTTGAGAATATGAAGCTTTTTTAAAGCACTAAGAATCTTTAGCGTAAAGAGCGAGGGGTTGAACGAATAATTTATTTTCGTACAAAATTTTAATGTTACTCTTTTGTTTTAGTTATAAAAACCTGTTTTTTTATTTAACTGTAATAAAATTTATTTTGTCGAGGAAGAATCTAATCACGTTACAAAAAAAAACCTTTCCGTTTGATTGCCCTTCCAATACTTTGCGAAGACCAGTTCGAAACATACAAGCCTGAAAAAACCAAACCAAACTAGAGCCAAGAGCTCATATGCCACTTGAGACGAGGTCGGAAACTAAAATTAGACTCGGTACTAGAGTTATCGATTTTGTTGTCCAAGCACGCCAAGAAGCACCGAATTCATAAAAGCACTAGAAATTCCCCCAATTCCCCCAAAGAGATCGGATCCGGTCTGCTTATGTCATTCACGTATCGATAACTTATACTTATTCTCGACCTCGCCAAAGTACTAGAACTCCCCTCAAATCCCCCAAAGAGAATCCGGTCCGGTTATGTCAATCACGAATCAAGAACTTGTGCTTATATTTCCCATCTCAAGTTTCATCCCGATCTCTCCACTCTAAGAGTTTTCCAAGATATTCGATTTCCAAGATTTCCGTTTCCCCCCTCCACCCACTATGTCCTGAATGGAAAATGGAGAATCTGAGACATGAGATCTTTCTATATATCAAATTTCATTAAGATCCGATCACCTATTCGTAAGTGAACATACCTCCATTTTCATGATTTCCCCTCCCTCCAGTCCCCCCCAAATGGTCAAATCCGGGAAACGACTGTTATGAAGTCAATTTGTGCAGGTCCCAGACACGCATACCAATTTTCATCATCCTAGCACGTCCAGAAGCACCGAACTCGCCAAAGCACTGGAAATCTCTCCCCCTCCCCAACATCCGGTCCGGTAATGTCAATCATGTATCCGGGACGTGTGCTTATTCTTCCCACCAAGTTTCATCCCCATCTCTCCACTCGAAGCGTTTTGGGCACACCCAGTGGCGGTTCTGGCCTCTCTTGCGCCCGGGACGAGATCTTGATTCACCCCCCCTGTCTCCCACGAAATTTTAACCAAATTATCATTTATTAACAAAATAATTTCCAATTCATTGATTAATTTATAATTTATTATTCTCTAACTTATTATTTGAGTTTTTTAAATATTGTCCATTATTTTAATTTTATTAATTAATTAATAGTTCACTAATTATTTTAATTTATTAGATGCGCCCTTTACTTTATTTTAACAGAATAAAATTTCAAAAAATTCAAAATGATGATAACCGTTGGATTATTTATTAGAAATCTTGCGCCCCTAAAATTTCTCCACCCGGGGTAAGTACCGACTCTGACCATCCCCTAAAACGGCCTTTGGGCACACCAAGATGTCTACCCGAAATGAATATCTTGTGTACGCGCTTATCTCTCCCTAATTTAGTATTGAGAGAATCTAGAACAAGTTATCTTTTCTTTTCCTTGTTACTCAATTTAATTCGTTTGAATAAAACATTTACGTAGCTTTAAAATGCATTTGGACGCGTTAATAAACACTTTGAACTCACAAGAAAACCCACTTTTCTATCATGTTTGTTCTTTGTTGTAAAGTAACTTGGACTTTTCAAACAAAACTTTAAAGTAGCTCGAACTTAACAAGTGACATATTCCAAAAAAGTTTTCTCCACGTCCTTCAAATAATTAAAACTTTGATATGGTGGAATTTCAAATTGAGGAAAGACGAAAAGAAGAAACCATAGGTACGTTTGATTTAGAATTAGAAAGTGGACAGACAGTGGACATCACGGCAGCGTTCGGCTCTTTAACGTTAGATTAACCAACTATCAACTTCTATTCAGTTAATTAATTGACTCTAATGCTCCTTAGCATACGTGAACACAAGCAAACCATCCGATGTAATCAATTCACCTTCTATTTTGAATTTTCTGCACGAGTTCATATTTTCAAAAATACTTAATTTCATCGAATTTATAATTTCATAATGTTGATATGATGTCAATATTTTACAAATCGAACGTCCATCGTTTGGACAGAGAATCAAACAGTTCGTGGTAACGAACTGTAGAAAGGAGCGACCCGGCTCAATAGTAACCAAAACTCTAAAAAATTGAATTTTGATATCAATAGCTAAATCAAAAGAATCGCATTTTAATGCTGATTTTAAATATATAAGTTTCATCAAGTTTAGTCTTACCCATCAAAAGTTACGAGCCTGAGAAAATTTGCCTTATTTAAGAAAATAGGGGGAAATACCCCCTAAAAGTCGTAGAATCTTAACGAAAATGACACCATCAGATTCAGCGTATCAGAGAACCCTACTGTAGAAGTTTCAAGCTCCTATCTACAAAAATGTGGAATTTTGTATTTTTTGCCAGAAGACAAATCACGGGTGCGTGTTTATTTGTTTGTTTGTTTTGTTTTTTTTTTTTCCCAGAGGTCATCGTATCGACCAAGTGGTCCTAGAATGTCGCAAGAGGACTCATTCTAACGGAAATGAAAAGTTCTAGTGCCCTTTTTAAGTAACCAAAAAAATTGGAGGGCATCTAGGCCCCCTCCCACGCTCATTTTTTTCCCAAAGTCAACGAATCAAAATTTTGATATAGCCATTTTGTTCAGCATAGTCGAAAACCATAATAACTATGTCTTTGGGGATGACTTACTCCCCCACAATCCCTGGGGGAGGGGCTGCAAGTTACAAACTTTGACCAGTGTTTACATATAGTAATGGTTATTGGGAAGTGTACAGACGTTTTCAGGGGGATTTTATTTTGTTTGAGGGTGGGGCTGAGGGGAGGGGGCTATGTTGGAGGATCTTTCCTTGGAGGAATCTGTCATGGGGGAGGAAAAATTCAATGAAAAGGGCGCAGGATTTTCTAGCATTACTATAAGAAAACAATGAAAAATAAACATGAAAAGTTTTTTCAAATGAAAGGAAGGAGTAGCATTGAAACTTAAAACAAACAGAGATTATTACGCATATGAGGGGTTCTAAAAATACTTTAGCATAAAGAGCGAGGTATTTAGGAGGAGATAAATACCTCGCTCTTTATGCTAAAGTATTTTTAGTAATTTCAACTATTTATTCTACGGCCTTTCTGATTCATGGGTCATTCTTAAAGAATTGGGACAAAACTTACGATTTAATGTAAATAGCGAGGTATTAACGAGGGTACAAACCCCCTCGTATACATAATAAAAATATAAGATTATGAAAGTTTGTTACGTAAGTTAATCCTTAAGTTACGTATATTTTTTACTAATAAAAACATTCGTTAAAAATCAAAAGTTCTAGTTGCCTTTTTAAGTAACCAAAAAAATTGGAGGGCAACTAGACCTCCTTCTCCACCCCTTATTTCTCAAAATCGTCTGATCAAAACTAAGAGAAAGCCATTTAGCCAAAAAAGAATTAATATACAAATTTCATTTTAATAATTTATGTGCGGAGAGCCAAAACCAAACATGCATTAATTCAAAAACGCTCAGAAATTACATAAAAAAAACAATTTTTTTTTAGCTGAAAGTAAGGAGCGACATTAAAACTTAAAACGAACAGAAATTACTCCGTATATGAAATCGGTTGTCCCCTCCGCAATCCCTCGCTCTTTACGCTAAAGTTTGACTCTTTGCCACAATTCTACTTTTTAAAACAATTAAAAGCTTTAGCGTAAAGAGCGAGGGATTGCGGAGGGGACAACCCATTTAATATACGGAGTAATTTCTGTTCGTTTTAAGTTTTAATGTCGCTCCTTACTTTCAGCTAAAAAATTAGTTTTTTTTATTTAATCAAATTTAACGGCGACATTTCTTGCCGTGTCGACAGAGATGCTAAAAAAAAAAAAAAAATGAGGCCAATCAATCCAACCAAGTTTAAACTCTTAAAATTTTAGACTACAGATGCTGATGTTAACAAAGGAACTGTCCAGACTGAGGATTAACAGCCTTCAACTAAAGTCCAAGTCAAACGCAGTTTCCCGACCACGGGTAGAGGCGCCTATGAGAGTGGAAAAATTACTCCATTGGGTGGAATTGCAGAGCAATTCATAAAGCAATATATACTATTGTGTAATATAAAGCAATAAAAAATTATCAAAGACGGTACAAAGTCTACACGAAAAAAAAAAAAAAAAAAAAAAAAAAAAAAAAAAAAAAAAAAAAAACAACAAGAAACCGATCAAAAAGGGGGGCACAGTTCGTTTAACGAGACTCAAAGGGGTATAGACCAAAAAAAGCTGAGAACCCCAAATCTAGGTAGATTTTATATTTCTCTGCTTTTACGAAAGAACAAAAACGACGTAAGACTAACAGGCAATTTGACTTACTCATATCTAACAAATAACCAAAACGAATAAAAATTAATGTAGTCCATCAGCAAAAACGTTGATAACAAGTCATGCGCAAGGCACTTTTCCTGGCTTGCTTTCAAGTGAGTAGTCAGTGGAGGGAGGGGGGGGGGGGTGTTTTTCGTCAGTTTCCTTTTTAGCATGTGTGTCTGTGTGTGTGTGTGTGTGTTTGTATGTGCGAGTATTTCTTTCTTCTTTTTCTTTCTCCTTTGAGGCTTATGGAGGATATATCATAATGTATTTGCTTAATTGTGTTAATTTATGGGTGAATAAATTTATCTATCTAAGTGTCAAGGCCGTAACCATGGGGGCCAGGCACAGCCAAATGTCTGGCTGTAAACCCCTCTCCCTGAAATATTTGTCCGGCTCCTAAAGACGCAACAAAAATGCAAATAAACTGATTTTGATGAGTTTTTTTTTCGTACATCCCCCTTCCTGTCGGAAAGAATCCTGGATACACCCTAGCTGAATATTACTATTTTTTGCGACGTCGTAGTATCAATATCCCTTGAAAATTCGACATTGTTCACCCTTCTATCGTGTCTCATCTGTTTGATTTTTAAGATAATTGTGAAACGACTGAAGAGCCTACAATGGTAACAGACACACAACTTATTTATATATATATATATATATATATATATATATATATATATATATATATATATATATATATATATATATATACCTACAATGGCAACACCCGAGGAAGCTGCTCAAAACGAATGTATTCAAGCCGAAGTAGCTGAGTTGGTAAAGCGTTATGTTTCAGGTTCTAGGTCCGAGAGGCTCCAGGTTTGAACCTTGGCTTTAGCATAAATACAAAAGAAGAAAAAAACTAAAAAAGGTAAAAACTACAAAAAAACTAAAAAGAAAATATATATATATATATATATATATATATATATATATATATATATATATATATATATATATATATATAAAATGTATTTTTAAATAGGGACTTCTACGAGCCCCAACAAGCACCAATTTACAGTTAAAAAAATATTTAAATTATAATTTGTCTATAACCGTTTCATGCTTAAAGATAGAATTTAGCCATCATTTGCTGCATAGTTTAACGTGAAGTCACCAGACAAATTCAATCTTCAATTAAGTTCCAGCATAATTTATTCCCTTGTAAGAAAAAGCATGCAATAATGCCATCTACATATTTTATAATCAAGGAGTAAAGATAAAACATATTCACCATTTGAGATTTATTCAGGAAGCGTTTAGCTTTTCCGATGTTACTTTTTAAAGCAGCCTTAAGTGACATAAAAACGTTAAGCAGTCTAAACGTTATTTTGCAGGTAAATGTTGATGATCTTAGACTAAAACCAATTTTTGTAAACGTAGACATACGTAAAATTTTTTGTGTAAGTAGAAACGTCTTCTATCGTAATTTTCGACTTTAAAATTTTTATAATTTCAAAAATGAGGAAGGTTTGAAACACTATCAGCTTAATAATACTAATTTGAAGACAAAGCTATTTTGAAGACCCCTTTGCAGTTTACACAAGGACGCTTGCATGCAAATGATTCGTCTTTGTTTCTGTTTTATATTTTATGCAGTGAGTCCATTGGTCTCCTTAAAATAAAAAATTCTAAGATTTGAATTGGTTTGATGAGGGTAAAAGGAGGGAGGCTTTAAATAGATTGGGATGGAGGAGGAGCGTGTATAGCTGTGTTGGACTCAGGTAGCTTAGTGCTGCAGTGTGTTGTTAGTAGTAGTAGCAGTAGTAGCAAATACATTTCGAGTGAAGTTTTTCTTTATTTAACCTAAAAAAATTGAAAAATAAGACAAGACAAATCTGCACCAAAACGAAAGTCTCCTCTGCAAAAATATATAAATACATAAACATATTTACATATAAATACGTATGTATGATATATAAATGTACTGCTACTACTACTACTACTAAAAAGTCATTACAGCACCAAGCCACCTGAGCAGAACCGTTCCTAGGGTTGGCGGTGCTCGGGGCAAATTAATTACATAACCGATTCTAATGTAAATTTTAGCTCAGTATGCGTTGAACAAATTACAATATAGTATACGTGACAATCAGCTTTAAATTCTGAAAGCTGTTATGTAAGTGCAATGGTCAAGTTTTGTGTCAGGTTTGTAATATTGTATGCGTATTTCACGATGAATAAATCTTATCTTATTTTAAAAAAGCAAGAAATGATATTCTTACTTTTTTTTAAATTCAAACAAGATAGTTGGATACAAACAAACAAAGAAAAAGATGTTCCAAAATTTCGCTTTCCTGGAAGCTAGGGCCTAATTCCTATTTATCAAAATTTCCCCCATTGAACATGCTGTTCTACGAGGCATTTATAACCAATAAATGTCTCACTTTCATTACTTTTTCCATTATTCCTCCTCATTTCTCCTGGTTTAAATTTATTAAAATTGGTCTGAGCTTCTGAGTTGGGCTAAGTAAATGGATAGATAACAAATACCTAAGTATATTATATAATATACATATAATATAAGTATAAGCATAATATAATATATTATAATATAATATATTATAATATAAGTATATATATATAAGCATATTTATATAAGTATATGCTGAATCGGCTTTTTTTATATGTTTCCGCTATCCTTTGCTTTTTTTTGCGCAGCTCACTCCCTTTTTATGAATCCAGATGCAGAGAAATATACAATAAAAATTAAATATGATAGATGACGATGATTATATTTCAGGGGTGGGATTGAGTAAATAAAGGAAACGTGGAATCATTGACTTCAAATCTTTAAAATATTATGTAAAACTATATATTCACTTAACAAATATATTAATAAATATTTTTTTTTAACAAATACTATTTTGAAAAATATATTAACAATTATATGAAAATAGCGACGAAGGCCACACTACCTTTCCATAACAAATAAATACAAAGTTGAAACAATGGGGAAAATCTTTTCAAGACAGTGGAAATCAATTCTGTGAATATTTCGGCCCTATGTCCAAGGGCCGTCTTCAGCACAATACGAGAAAGAGAGAGAAAAAAATATGTATATATAAATAAACTTACATTAAAATGCGAAAATTAAAACTAATAATGTTAAAAACATTAAAGTTTTTAACATTATTAGTTTAAAAACATGGTCAGAAGTGACCAAAAAAATTGGAGGGCACCCATGCCCCCTCCCACGCTCATTTTTTCCCAAAGTCACCGGATCAAATTTAACATAGCCATTTTATTCAGCATAGTCGAAAAACCTAATAACTTTGTCTTTGGGGACGACTTACTCCCCCAGAGTCCCCGTAGGAGGGGCTGCAAGTTACAAACTTTGACCAGGGTTTATACATAGTAATGGTTATTGGGAAGTGTACAGACACTATCAGGGGGATTTTTCTGGTTGGGGGGATGGGTTGAGGGGACGGGGTTATACGGGGGAAACTTTCCATGGAGGAATTTGTCATGGGGAATAGAATTTCCATGAAGGGGGCGCAGGATTTCTTTTTAGCATTTTTTTTAAAGAGCAATGAAAAAATAACATTAAAAAAAAATAAATATGAAAAAGCTTCTTCAACAGAAAGTAAGGAGCAGCATTAAAATCTGAAACGAACAGAAATTATTACCACATGATGGGGTTCACCTCCTCCTAATGCTTCACTCTTTAAGCTAAAGTAATTTTATTGATTTCAACTATTTATTCTACGGCCTTTGTGATTCAGGGGTCATTCTTAACGAATTGGGACAAAATTTAAGCTTTAGTGTAAAGAGCGAGGTATTGAAGAGGGGGCGAACCCCCTCGTATACGTAATAAAAACATACGAATTTAGAAGTTCGTTACGTAAGTTAGTTCGTAAGTTACGTGTATTTTTACTAATAAAAACGTTCGTAAAATTAAAAAAGTTCTAGTTACCTTTTTAAGTAACCAAAAAATTGGAGGGTAACTAAGCCTACTCCCCCGTTCCTTTTTTCTCAAAATCGTCCGATCAAAATTATGAGAAAGCCATTTAGCTAAAAAAAATAAATTAATCTGCAAATTTCCCTTTAATTATTCATGTGCAGAGAGCCAAAGTCTAAACATGCATTAATTCAAAAACGTTCAGAAATTAAATAAAAAAAAAAGTTTTTTTAACTGAAAGTAAGGAGCGACATTAAAACTTAAAACGAACAGAAATTACTCCGTATATGAAAGGGGCTGTTACCTCCTTAACGCCCCGCTCTTTACGCTAAAATATTTTACTGTTTTAAAAAATAAAGCTGAAAGAAAGAGTCGAACCTTAGCGTAAAGAGCGGGGCGTTGATGAGGAAACAGCCCCTTTCGTATACGAAGTTATTTCTGTTCGTTTTAAATTTTAATGTCGCTCCTTACTTTCATTTAAAAAAACTTTATTTTTATTTAATTATTACAGAGACTGATACTGTGTAGTGGTATACATAGAGAAGGACTTTTCTGCTGTATGATCCTGTTTTGCTGCGTTTCTGACTTAGAAGTTTTGATTGGATGTGAGAGTTCGTTTTAATTTGTATTTATGTTTTTAGTTTTCTCTTTCTTAAAATGTAGTCTTTTTTTCTCGTTTTTATTTTCCATAAAAAAGAGTACGAATTTGGATTCCAAATATCTATCATTTGCTTGCATCATTTCTACTTTCTTGACAAAAAAAAAACATACCTGCTTTCTGTCTCTTTTCATTTTTTTTTGCAGAAAGTCCTTGAGATAGAAATTATTTAATTCTGTAGTTTGGATGTGGGACAAAACCTAGCGTCTATTTTCTATAAACTTGGCGTAACTCCAGGATTTTCTACAGGACAGAATCTCAGCTATCAACCATGTCATTTTTCTTTCTTCTTGTTTGTTTGTCTTGGCACCACGGCATTCACGGGACCGTCAATTACTCAATAACATGCCCATACGTAGAACGAAGACAATTTCCTCCGTAATTTGATCTACTGTGTAGACTAGTACTTCCTTATTTCAGCGAAACACAGACTCCAAAAGCGATACAATTTCATGATTTGCCTGTGTTTGATCAATGCTAAATGCTGAAGACTTTTGGAATCCACCACAAAGATCACACTAGCAGCGAGAACATGACCAATTTGGCCACATGTCTTCAATTATGAGAAGAAAAAGATTAGCCTTGCACAGATTGAAAGAATTACAATGCAATAAATTGCTCAAGATCATTCTTCATATCTACTGTAAAATTTGTGACGCAAGACAAATTAGAAATTAGGTTCCATCGAATAGAGAGAAGTCGACCCAATTGGAGGTAGCCTGCAACAGAGGACCAAATTCCACAGACAGCTACAGTGCACTAACAGCTGGTTACCACAACGAGGTACAGCCAGAATGTACCCCGCTCTAAGTAAGTGGCACACCAGTCTGTCATTTTAAAAATTCTGATAACAAACAATCCCTACTTTCTTGAAAAGCCTAAATCGAGCTTTAAAAACGCATATGTTACAATGGTAGACAACCAATTTATCTTGCTTTGACTTTAGTTGTAGTATCAATAAGCAACTACTGACTGAATTAGAAAGTGAAATATCCAACATCGAGGAACTAGCACTGACTTTCTATATCAGATAACCCGACAGGTGTGCCTATACTACTCAATGAGCAATTAAAGCCCACTCGGATTAGAAAACGACGAGGACACAAGTTTGACAAAACCTGCTTTGTATTTTAATCAATTAAAACTGTTGGCGAAGACCTCAAGTTGTCCCCCAAGTCCCTTTGTTCTCTTGAAGCTTCTCTAAATCAGTAAGAGGATCTGCAGAAGTTACAATGAGAGTTTACTCTTGAATGAATAATGTTCTGGTTACCGAAAGTCATAAAGCCCAAGTTCCTCAAAGGTGGCGGAAGTAGAATTTTTGCCTTTGAATTCTGAACTAAAATCATTTCATATTTTCCAAAATGCAGTCTTTAATATAAATGATTTGAAAACCAGGAGATTAACACATCATTTATAAGGTATTAATCGAAGACTTTCCTGTCAGGCACGTACGCAGTAATTTATTTCGGAGGGGGGGGGGCAAAACCTTCGAAACAGCAGATATAAAGTAGCACTTTTTTTTATAGTAACTAAATAAATGCAAAATGCAAGTATATCGGAAAATACATATTGACTTTAATCAGTAGTATTGTAGCTGATGGGGGAAGGAGACTGAGGCCTCAAAAGCACGTTTTGGACTCAGGTTATGTTCATAGCGATTTAGAACCAGTGATTAATCTATTATATCCCACTGAAAGGGAAATTTTAGGGTTAATAGTGCAATATGGGTGCTGTGGGGGCAATTCTTCTATTGCAGAAACGTCGATTTTAATGAAAAATGATAGTTTCCAAAATTGATCCATTAAAAGCTGTAATTTATCCTGAAAACGCCATAATATCAAGGATAATTCTATTTTGCTATGGAAAGCAAACTCTTTTTACAAAACAAAATAACAGTACAATCGCTAATTACTTCAAAGAGGGTAAAAAGTTAGACAGAAAATGGGTTAATAATTGGGCAGTGACTTGATCAGATAATTGCATGCTGTAAAATCCCAGAAAAAAGCTTCATATATGTATCTAGATTCTTAAAAAATATCTTACTTTTGCCAGAAATCCCAAGAAATCATGGGGAAATTAAACATTACGAAAATTTTCGGGGGAGGGGCGGGCCCGAAGGCCCCCCCTGCGTACGTGCCAGTTTCCTGTATTATATTGAGTTTTCAACGTAAATGAAGTTATACTTTAGGCTTAACGACAGGAGATCGAGAGAAGCAGTCTCTCGCTTTTCTCAACTCATTTACCATTGGTTTTAGTTTTGGTCTTCTAATTAGGCATACATTTGCTCGTTTTGATTCATACAATCACTCTTTTGCAAAAAACGAAAATAAATTGTTTTTTTAATATGTCGTAACAAGAGTATCCAAAATAAAATTTATCTTTTGAATAATATTCGATCCTAATATATGAACAAAATAAGAAAATACAGTCACTAAAGAGAAGATTTTAGACAGTTCTGAAAAAATGAGTTTTTCAAATCCGTCATTGAGGTTAGGTGAAGATAGGAGGAGGGAGATAGTCTATATCTAATTCAGGGAACATTTTGCAACTTTTAAGTGTTAGACTCCCTCTTAACTTCAACAAAGTATGTTTTGGATTTCGAACAGCACATGTAGAAGCGAATCAACAGCAAAATAAAACGTTTAAATAAGGTTTACTTAAAAAAAAACGTCGAACTATGCAATAGAAGCAATATTTAAGCTTAAAAAATACGAAAGAAAAGAAAGAATCGAAAAATTGATGAAAAACAACTTTGTTTTGTTTAAATCGATGATTTCTCAAGATATTTTTTTTTATAAAACTGTATATCTATCAAATAAAATCTATACATTAAAAATAAATAAAAATACCAGGAAAAGAAAATTGCATTCATGAAGCAATACAAATCCTTTTTTCAACTTTTAAAAACAATGGGATTTGTCAGCTGCAAATTCTGTTCCCTTTAGTCTCTTTTTCTTTATTTCAGTACATAAAGCTCTAAACAGTATCAACCTATTCTTTAAATCAAGCGAAGGTGAAAAGGTTTCCAACTGAAATCAATAGCAGAAAATTGCCGAAGTAGAAACAAATTGAATTTTTCAAAATACTTATTGCAGAGAGCCTGTCAACTGCTTGAATTACTTTTTCATTTCTTTTAAAGCCCAAAATCGGTGACAATCAACTATATTAAAAAAAAAAATCGCGAACCGACGCGAAAGAGTATGAAAGAAAAAAAAAACAACGTTTAATATGACATAACTCAACAATTTAGATTTGTAATATTTATGTTTTAATGATTATTATTGATGAAGAACGATCTGTTACGCTCTAAAAAATGTACCATTCAAGATACTTTCCAGGCGCGATTTAAAATATGGTTTAATGAATAAATTTTGGTTTTAACCCATTTCTAGTTCCTTCATTTATTCAAAATTTGGCAAACTCTAGGTCAAATCTAATGGTGACAACTCGCTTTCGTGGGGAAGAATAAATAAGTGATAAGTGCAAACGTTAAACCTTGAGGACTGGAGGGGCGTGCAAATTTTCCCCGGTAGGAAGGTTGTTGGAACAAGATCGAATCATGTTTTTAAACTCTTCTTTTTCAGATCTTCTGGGGAGGGATCCTCAAGCGCAATATCATAAGGCACCCCCAACCCAACTCTGTGCGTTGAGGTATTGACAATAAGGATTTTCCAGTTTCAAGCACTAATTCCTTTCATTTCTTTATTTCAAAAGAGAGAATCCCAAATAATTTCAAACTATTCTTTAAATCAAACGAAGGTGAAAAAGTTTCCAATTGAAATCAATAGTAAAAGTTGCTGAAGTAGAAAAAAATAGAATTTTTGCAAAATCCTTTTTGCTGAGAATCGATCGACTGCTTAGAAGAAAGGCTTTTATGTTGTCTTCCAATCTAGACTGAAATGAAAATGACAATTCTTTCTTTTTCCTTATTATTATTGTCGAAGACAATCCTCGCGAGATATGTACTGAAAATACACTTTGGACGATTAAAGACGTAGCCTTGAAATGAAATGATAAAACTGAAATAGATTCTGATATGTACTAATATAATTTGAAAAAGGGGGATATTATCCGAATAAAAGGATCCGGAGCTAAAGCGATATGAAATTTGCTTCCCACCATAAATACAAACAACCAGCTTTTTAGGTAATGGAGTAGGGGGATTAGAAGATACTTCAAGGGAGAGCCAGAAGCACATAAAGGGTACACTTGAGCCCCATGCTTTTCCCTTTTCCCATGGATGGGTACGAAAAATAATCTTAGAAGGAAAATGCGGACACGCTCTTTTGTGCTGTTATGGGTCCTTGCTACTTAAGAAAACTGTGATTTAGTGAAAAAGCGAAAAGCACCGAGAAATCATTTTTATCTGGGTTTGGAGTCCTTCAACTGCTTCCCTTAACAGAATTTGTTGATAATAAACTGACAGTGATGATGATAATGAAATTTGTTGATGAATACCACTGGCTTAACTGTCCAACTTTCTCCCGTCAAAAGTGTTTTAACCGCCAGTCAGGAACAGCAAAATTCTCTATAATTCCTTAGGACTCTATTTATATGTTTCGATCCGTTGTAATTAATAAGACTAATATTTGAACATAACTAGCTAATTTAACATATATATATATATATATATATATATATATATATATATATATATATATATATATATATATATATATATATATATATATATATTAGAAGTAATTATTTGGTGAAAAAACGGTTTTCCTATTTTAGCAATTTATGTAAACTAGCACTTGAACAAGGTCTTGACCTTGCTCATCTATCCAATCACCTAGGACAAAACAGTACAACTAATCCATTAGACAAGTAATCATGTCCAAAATCGAGCAAAATTATCATTAATAAATGTGAGTCGTTGTACAACAAACAGGCAAAAGCACCTTAAATCTAATAAAATATTCCCAGGTGATCACCTCACACGAGGGCTCTTCAGAGGAATACACACTTGTCAATATGGGTCTTGGCACATTAAATTCCTTACCCTAGCAAGAGATCGCGCCTACCACAAGAACTTATGACATCCCGTTGTGTAGTGTCACCTGAGAAACATAGACGAAAAATAAAGATCATATATATATATATATATATATATATATATATATATATATATATATATATATATATATATATATATATATATATATATATATATATATATACTACCCAAGACATTTTACACCCCTATTTGTATAACAAGTATCCGTCCAAATTCCCAATTCACTTTCGTGCAAAACTTTCCAAGAAATTATTTCATACTACACATCAGTAACAAAACACCTGCTTGAGTTGAAATTTACCCTAATTTATTAAAATATGCAAAAAAAATAAATAAAAAAAGTTACATCAAAATATCATTCAATATTTCTTGATAACTTTCATTATGCTTATCTAAAAGTTCATTACACTGAAAACTATTTTTTTTTATTGCCCAGTAAGTTTATTGGCGGAAAAACCTCTTATGATTAATTTATGGCAAAGTATTTGACTTCTATTTTTAAAATCAACATAATTACTCCAAATTCCCGCATATCTAAATAGTCGAAAATAAAAAGCTGAACATGTAATATTTGAATGTATATTACTTTCAAGGAATGGGAAACTAACTGCTTCAAAATTAAAATCATCCGTTTTATTAAATATTTTAAAAACTAAGGTATTATAATGTAAACAAGAGCTAAGAGCTCATATGGCACTTGTGACGAGGCGGGAAGAGCTAAGAGCCAAGAGATCATATGGTATGAGCTCTAACAAAAATTCTATGAATCAATAGATTGATTAAAAAAGGAAAATAAGAGGCTTAATGCCGGTCAGGATTTAAAATAAGAGCCCTGAGTCACGATGTCCTTCTAAATATCAAAATTCAATAAGATCCGATCACCCACTCGTAAGTTATAAATACCTAATTTTTTCTAATATTTCCTCTCCCTTTAGCCCCAGATGGTCGAATCTGGGAAAATGACTTTATCAAGTCAAATTGTTCAGCTCCCTGACACGCCTACCAATTTTAATCGTCCTAGCACGTCCAGAAGCACCAAACTCGCCAAATCACTGAACCCCTCCCCCAACTCCCCCAAAGAGAGCGAATCCAGTACGATTCTGTCAATCACGTATCAAGGACATTTGTTTATTCTATCCACCAATCTTCATCCCGATTCCTCCACTCCTAGTGTTTTTCCAAGATTTTCCCATCCAACTCCCCCCAATGTCAAAAGATCTGGTTGGGATTTGAAATAAGAGCTCTGAGACATGAATTCCTTCTGAAAATCAAATTTCATTAAGATCCGATCATCTATTCGTGAGATAAAAATACCCCAATTTTCACGTTTTCCAAAAATTCCGGTTTTCCCCTCCAACTCCCCCCAATGTCGCGGGATCTGGTAGGAATTTAAAATTAGAACTTTAGAACACAAGATCCTTCTAAATATCAAATTTCATTAAGATCTGGTCACCCTTTCGTAAGTTACAAATACCTCAATTTTCAAAATTACCCCCCCCCCCCCAATTCCACCAAAGAGAGCAGATCCGGTCCGGTTATGTCAGTCACGAATCTTAGACAGGTTTCTATTCTTCCCATCCAGTTTTATCCTGATCTCACCGCTTTAAGTATTTTTTAAGATTTCCGGTCCCTCCAACTGCCCCCCCACCCATTTACGCTTGATCCGGTTGAGATTTAAAATAAGAGATCTGAGTTATGAGTTCCTTCTAAATATGAAGTTTCATGAAGATCCGATCACTCCTTCGTAAGTTAAAAATACGTAATTTTTTCTCATTTTTCAGAATTAGCCCCCCCCCCCCAATAGAGCGGATCCGTTCCAATTATGTAAATCACGCATGTAAGACTTCTGCTCTTATTTTTCCCACCAAGTTTCATCCCGATCCCTCCAATCTAAGCGTTTTCCATGATTTTAGGTTCCCCACCCCAAACTCCCCCCAATGTCACCAGATCCGGTCAGGATTTTAAATGAGAGCTTTGAGACACGATATCCTTCTAAATATCAAATTTCATTGAGATCCGATCACCCGTTCGGAAGTTAAAAATACCTCTTTTTTCTAATTTTTCAGAATTAACCCCTCCCCCAACTACCCCAAAGAGGGCGGATCCGTTCCGGTTATGTCAATCATGTATCTAGGACTTGTGCTTATTTTTCCCACCAAGTTTCATCCCGATCCCTCCACTCTAAGTGTTTTCAAAGTTTTAGGTTTCCACCTCCCAACTCCCCCCCCCCCCAATGCCACCAGATCCGGTCGGGTTTAAAATAAGAGCTCTGAGACACGATATCCTTCTAAATATCAAATTTCATTGAGATCCGATCACCCGTTCGTAAGTTAAAAATACCTCATTTTTTCTAATTTTTCACAATTACCCCCCCCCCCCCAACTACCCCAAAGAGAGCGGATCCGTTCCGGTTATGTCAATCATGTATCTAGGACTTGTGCTTAATATTCCCACCAAGTTTCATCCCGATCCCTCCACTCTAAGTTTTTTCTAAGTTTTAGGTTTCCCCCTCCCAACTACCCCCAATGTCACCAGATCTGGTCGGGATTTAAAATAAGAGCTCTGAGACACGATATCCAAACATTAAATTTCATTAAGATCTGATCAACAGTTCGTAAGTTAAAAATACTTCAATTTTTCTATTTTTTTTCGAATTAACCGGCCCCCCCCCCCCCCAGATGGTCAAATTGGGAAAACGACTATTTCTAATTTAAGCTGGTCCCGTCCCTGATACGCCTGCCAAATTTCATTGTCCTAGCTTACCTGGAAGTGCCTAAAGTAGCAAAACCGGGACCGACAGACCGACAGACAGACCGACAGAATTGGCGATTGCTATATGTCACTTGGTTAATACCAAGTGCCATAAAAATTAATATCCAAATATAAACAGTGGTTATAATTGCCTTTCCCATAGCTAGGTTCTAGAATTAACTCAGGTGGGTGAATATTATTCGAAATCTCCATAAACTCTACACAATTTATCACTTGAGGGTCATCCAAATATCTTTTACAATTTGAAAGAGAATATTTAACATTACTTGGGTTCTTTTTATTAATCATATACTCATATTCTAGTTGGTTTAAAAACAAGTCCGCTATAAAAGAAACTGGCATTGCCCCCCATAGGAATTCCAATAAGTTGCTTATATAGAGTACTATTAAACTTTAAAAAAGTATTAAAGAGAACAAATTCTAGTAAATCATATATCACGTCCAAGCTATAGCATCTTGAACTAATAGTACTATTAAAGAAGTTAGTTCATCTAGCCTTCTTATTATAAGTGTCAGTTAAAAAAAAAACAACAACACAAATTAGACAAAAGGAAAGCTTTCTTAATAATTTTTTTTTAAATTTCCAAATACTAAATTAAGTGGAAGATTTGTACACAATGTAGTGAAATAATCAAATGAGTCCAATCTTCTGGGTGAAATTATAGCCAGAGAATCTTTTAATCGTAATGAATTTTCAACACTGATATGGATCAAAATTAAAAATTTTTTAATTCCCTAGCAATATGCCTTAACTTTATTTCTAATTTCCCCCTAAAAATACACGACAGGTCAGTCACCGCAATTCCGGTTGGGCACCAGGCTGCACCAGCAATAAAACGTGGTCTAGGAGGATTCTTACAAAATTTTGCTGTCCAATATAAGAAAGGAAAATTTTCATCAATATAATTAATTTAAATAACAAAATTTTGAAAAGTATATCTTCAATTTTTTCTATTAAACTATTATGCTCTTCTTGAACCTTTTCATAGGCGTTCTTTGCCCGCAGCTACTTCGAAAAAACATCACAATAGAGTTTCTGACAAATTACTGCAAAATTATGATTAGCTTTATCAACAGGTACAATCACAAATTCATTCTGTACATTAGCGATTGCTCGTTTTATCTCAGCATTATATAATTATAAATAAAGTAAAGTCTTGTAAAATATATGTAATATAATGTAAAATATAGCATATAATGTAATATATAATGTAATATAATATAATGTAATATAATATATAATGTAATATAATGTAATATATAATGTAATATATAGCATATAAAATATAGCATATAATGTAAAATATAATGTAAAATATAGAATAATTATAAAGTAAAGTCTTATTATTAAGATTAATTGCATTAGTAAATATCTTATTTCTAACTCCAGGTATAACCAAATTTTTCAAATTCTGAAAAGTATCTTTATTAATTTTCTCTTTTTGGCACCACTTACCACATAAATAGATCTAAATCATTATTTAACCCACTAAGAATATTTGAAGGCTTTAGGTGGTTAGAAAGGCAGAATATAGCGCCAATTTCCAGTATACTCTGAAGATCAAGTTGCTTTATCATTGCCAAATCACCTGTAATAATATGTTTTATATCAAGCCTGTATATATATATATATATATATATATATATATATATATATATATATATATATATATATATATATATATATATATATATATATATATATATATATATATACAGAACATTCCCACAAAAAAAACATACTTACAGACATAGGGGAAATTGGTTCCCTGCTATAAGGCGCTGAATGGCCTAAAGGCAAATTTTCTGGTGAGTTTGAAGAGCAATGTGTTGGCGTGTTTGCTATGGCGACGGACGGCGTTGGTGAGGGGGATGATCTTCGTTCTGTCTTTATTGACATATCTAAAGCGCCACATATATCTCCAGACCTCCGCCGGGGACGAGCCTACGACAAATAAATTATAATTATTGCATTTTTCACGTCAATTTTCATCTCACATTTTTGAGGTGATAAAATTCCAAAATATATATTTCTCAGCAAGGCAAAATTATTCCGGATGGTCAATACATTCTGTCACCAGCACATTGGTCTATTAAGTTTGATCATCCCTCATAAAAAAAAAAAAACGAAAAAAGAGGGCTATTTAACTAGTTGATAGTTGAAACCAGTAGAATAAACCGACGATTTTGACAACCAGCGGTGAAAATAAATTGAAAATAATAGAGAATATTGTGACAATGCCGTCGAAGGCCTTCCTCAGCAGTGAGAAAGAGAAAAACAAGAAAATACAATAATTTTGTAATGGAGTTTGGGCACCCCTAGATTTTTTTTGGCTATCATCATCAATTGCGAACAGAAATTCACTCAATAAGCCAATTTATCAGGAAATTTCTTTCTAGATGTTTTGCAAGATCTAAAAAAGCGAGAGTCTGAAGCATTAATGATTCGAGAAAGACTCAAAGCCATATTGCAAATTCAATCAATACAGAGAAAGAGATAGCAGAACGAGGGAAATACAAAGAAAGAAAGGAAGGAAGGAATAGAAGAAAAGCAGGCAAAAAGAGTAGTGGTAAATTATCATGAGCTGTATAATAAACAAAAAGAAAACAGCAAAGAAACGGGGTTAGATCTTTCGAAAAAAAAGAAAACATTCTACATTTTTCGACATAAAACGGAAAAGGCTTTTCCACTGATATGGGAAGCATTCACTAAATAATGCTGAAAAAATAATGTTTTCGTTTGCATAGAAGTCACTATGTTTCTTACACAGGTGGAGCGTCCATGATCTACTTCTCTCCTATGAACTTCGCATGCCTAAACGGGTAAACTTCATAGGCTTAAGCCAAAACTGACGGGCTTCACTAGGTCTTACTTATTTAGTATTTCTTAATGACGATTTTGTGTTTTATTAGAGAAGCAAGTCACTGGTGGCTTGATAAAAAAAAAAAATAAAAATAAAACAGGTTTACAGACTACACCTGTGGTTCCCAACCGACCTCGGTTCATACCCCACTTAGGCATTTCTAAGATCCTGATGTCCCTCCCCCTAATGATATTTAGGTTTTGCTGTTCAAAATTTTACATGAATTCATCTGAAGGAAACTTAAAAGGACATTAGTATTTGATACACCAAATTGGTAATTTTTGTCAGGTCGTCTTCTAGACATATGTTATCCTAAAAAAAAAAAAAAAAAAAAAAAAAAAAAAAAAAAAAAAAATAAATAAAAAAAAATCATATGTTTAAAACCCCTTTTACGTTTAGTCTTTTTTGAGCCCTAAACGTATATGAATGTGACGTCGTTCATATAAAAAATATTTTCTTTTTCAAAATTAAGGCTCTAAAGCATAGTCAGCCAAAGGGTGCATGCCTTGCCCATGACCCACGAGAATATTGTCATGCCCCAGCAGTAGGGCCTGCACCCCATGCTGGGAATCACCGGTCTGGACGCTGATATGAAAAACCCTTCCAAAAAAAACACTACAAAAAGAAAATAAATAAATTATTTCAAATAATTTCATCCTTCTTTTATCCCCTTCCGAGATATACCTTAGCATTCTGAACTAAATTTCTAAGAGAGAACAGCCAATTTGAGACCGTGAAACAGCCATAGAAACAGCTTAGGTAGAAGTTCTATTCTTTAGCAATTTAAAAGAACAAGGATTTTGTTCAAAAGCCTACCTATCTTTTAATGGGATGCATTATGGATGAAACTGTTTATATTCTAGATGAATTCTTGAATTTGAACGAGAGAAATACAAGAATTTTAAGAACCTGCTTTATTCATGGTTTACATGCATGATCTGCATAAATGTTTTACTATGGTTGGCTTTAATCAGCCATCTTCGGCACAAGGACCCGGGCTGCAAATATAGTAGGTTCGAAAAGTAACCACCTCTAGATGCTTTTGAAGGTTACTACTACCTTTGCTAATGAAAATCATAGGTTCAATAACTGTTCCGTGTGTTATGAAACAATGTTGCTTGTGGATAAGTCTCGTCCGTTACACGAGCTACCAACTCATACAGCCTTAAATTATCGAAATGAAAATACTAGCCTCAAATCATCAAATACATGATGGCACACCGAATCTTGCTTTACAAAAAAAACGCTTATTTAAATACTTTAAATTAGGAACCCTATGTATTCAATAACCAACTACCCTTCTGATCCCTTTTTGGCAGGATGTGTTCATACTTGCAATCACTTAAAGGGGTTGATAACCTTGCCTAGTATTACTACTACTACTAACAACTCACAGTCGCACTAAGATGCCTAAGGCCAGCACAGCTCCGCACGCTCCTCCTACGTCTCAATCTATTCAAAGTCTCCCTCTTTACACCCTCCCAGAAAGGTCCTATTTCCCTTAAATCTTTCCTTACGACATCCTTCCACCCCAACCGGGGATAACCTGCTTTTTGCTTGGCCCTAGACGGTTGGCTGAAAAGGACAATCTTTGGCAATCTATCATCCGCAGAATATGACCTGGCTATCTCAAACTTTCTCTCATTATAGCCCTAGGAAGCGGGATTGAACCACACTTTTGTACTAGTCCACACTTCTTACACTTTTCGTAAAGCTCTTCTCTCAGTTGAATCAAACGCTTGCTCATAATCTATAAGCCTGAGGACTCTGGCACTTCTCACTTATTAATCTTAAAGTGAAAATGTGGTCGACACATCCTCTACCCGTCCTAAAGCCACACTGTTATTCTCATAAAACTTTATTTATAACATCTAAGAGTCTAAAAAGTTTCAGTAAAATAAGTAATTTGCTACCTACAGATACCAGGCTAATGCCCCTATAATTACCACACTCACTTTTATCACCTTTCTCATAGAGGGGTTTAATTAGAGTTCCTAAAATCGCTAGGTACTTCCCCTTTTTCAAAAATCATATTCATAATCTTCAGTAGTTTATTTATTTCTAACCTCATAATAACTATATTTAAGGAACCCATTTACCACATTTTCAGCACCTGGGACCTTATTATTTCTAATCCTTTTAGAACTATCACTAATTCTTCCCTACAAAATAAATCTTCCTTCCCATCCAAAGTGTCACAAACTTTTTCATTCTTCTCTATTTCTTTTCCTGTAACTATGTCCCGGTTAAGCACATTCTCAAAATGTTATGCCACCTCTTTTTAATTCTTTCCTTTTCACTAACTGTGGCCCCCTTCCTCTCATTAACTGGGACAAGTCCAGATTGACTATTCCCTCTCAATTTAGTAGCATGCCAGTACAATATTTTACTATTATGCCGTCTGGCTGCATCTACCAGATCTTCCTGCAATTTGTCTATGGCCTTACAGGTGTCTACACCTCCTTAGTTCATATTTTAACACTCTCTCCACTTTGCATTACTGCAGCTAAACTAAACATTGTGTTCTGTGAAAAAGAAAAGTTATGTCCCATGTCCATTTCTTAACTCTTGACCACACTTTGGTGTCTGATCCCTGGGCGTAACAAAATCACGGCAACACGTCACTCCCTAGCTAAACGACAGAAAATTTATAACTTAACGTCAATCATGGTTGCATCGATAGCTGCAAGCTGTTACCAACTACAGCCCATCGTAACCAAAATTCAGAAAGCGTTTTGAAAGAAACTATCTAGTGATAAAAACGTTTCATTTAGAGGTGATTCATCATTGATTACTATTATATAGTTTATCTTGGAGATAAAAGTTTATTGCAAAAACAAATTTTGAGAATTTTCGAAAAAAAAAGAAACTTCACAAGTTTCTCCATTCTAATAACAATGGCTGACAACTATAAACTGGAGGTTTTCTACCCTATCTTGAAAAACTATTTTTTTTTCACTAGTTTTTATCCAAAGCTTAAATTCTTCCAAAAATTTCTTCGGTGAATAACAAACAGAAAAACTTGCTACATCTTATGGAGGATTAAGTTGACTGAAGTCTCGTATCTTCGAACTTACTTCATCATTATTTATATAAAAATAATCAAACAATTCGATTTGTAAAGGTACATAGCTTAACTTTGGAATAGTAGAAATTAAAAAAAAGATGGCAGGAGGAACCGCGAAAGATTGGAAATATTCTCTTTTTTTTGTATGATATAAATAAACAATAATAGAGAAAAAAGAAGCCCCCCGCCCAATTAAACGCGGCATGTTCTTCCCCCGACAAAAATGTTTGACGTCTAGAGTAATATCCGATTAAAACTATAATTCATTATATTTAATTTCAAACTCATGTACCTTTGGCAATTCCTCTAAGGGTTAATATGGTTTGTCTTAAAAATAATAATAAAAAAAGAATCAAAGGAAATGCTCAATTAAATTTGAATTTCAAAGACTTGCCATTTAGACTTGAATCAAAGAATAAACTGAACTTGGCAAACAAAGTTTACCTGACCTGTACCAGAGACAGGAAGAATTGACATACCATATTTTCAGCGAGAAGATCAATTTGTAAAAAAAAAAAAAAAAAAAAAAAAAAAAAAAAAAAAAAAAAAAAAAAAAAAAAAATATATATATATATATATATATATATATATATATATAATAATCATCGAACAAGAAAATGGGAATATAGTTTGCATTACAATTCTATGCCACCGTTTTGCAATTATTCAATACTAAATGTTTAATTTTTTTACGTCAAGATTGTGTGTTATCTATATTCCACAAAACTTAAGTCAAAGATTATATTTAACTAACAAAAATACGCCATCTCCGATTGGCAAATTGGTCCATCACCAGCAAACAATTCAACAAATTTGTGAGAATTTTGCCAAATATAAATGAAAGCAAAACACTCGATTGTTTCAGCTAATAGCATGTTATCGTACACTAAAATGTGCCCAATAAAAATAGTGCCATCCACCACAATAAACATGCCTCTTAAGAAGTCGTTACATAACGTCGTATCTCTTTTAGGCATTTACAGGCTATTAGGTGGTAATTCAGCTTTAACTTAGTGTAGCTATCGATTCCCTCTTGTTTTTCTGAACTCCTGCACAAGTAGACCGCTAGTTCGGGAGAGAGCACAGAACCAACGGGTCGATTAGTTGCTCGATCGACAAGTTTCCGCTATCTCTTCAATTTATCAGAGGTGGTGAGGTTGGTAACGACTTACTTATATCAGACAAGTGATATCTAGCGTATTGTTATATTTATTGTTTATGAATAAACAATAATACATTTCATATGGAAAAAAGTAAATGAACAAAGAGGAAAATTTTAAAAATGAATTATTTAAGTGTGGTTCTAAGAAGAGGGTCGGACGAGCAAGCGTACTTAACTTAATTATGTATCTTCAATCCCGCCGAGGTATTTTATCCTGCAAACGTTTTTACTTATTAATGCACGTGTGGAGAACCAGCTCCGAAAGGTCCCTTCATAGCTCTTAGACAGTGTTTTTTAACGGTTTCACCGAATAAATTAAACATTTCACTGAATTTTACATTGATTAAATTGATTAAAATTCAATAAATTGAATTTTACATTGAATTTACATGATTAACTGCGTACTTGAATGAGCTTCATGGCACATCGTGGCTATAAAAGTTTCAACTTGAAGAGTATTTTTTTTCTCTGATTTTCCGTGCTAGGTCTACCCAAGAAGGAAAGATTCTGGTAAACTTTTACCGTTGTGGCAAAGCCACACCAACCAAAATTTCTCGAATGTACTCGAAATAAATGATTTTTAGGGAATCAACCCGATTACTCCAAGGAAACCCCTCAAAATTTAGTTTAGAATATTTTCGTTGGATTTAGGCTAAAATAGTCCATCTCTACCGACATTTAGGGAATCTACAGGAAGTCGGTTAAAGAATGGATCGGAAAATGGCACATAAAATTCCCAGAATAGGTAAAAGAAATCTACAGAATTTGTTCTGGGAATCTAATGATACCTTGCTCAAGAAATCGGCAGAAACTTATCTCATGGAATCTATTGGGGCTTATGGGTTTAGCCAACTTTGGTAGCTTAATGTAAAAGTAGTGATTTATAACCTACAAGGCAAACTTCAAACACAACTTACCAGAATAATTTGTGAAGACACACAGAACATGGTATACTGATTTTTTTTTTTTTTGCTTTCAGGAGTAATTTTCTACACCTCCAAAAGGGCGTGTAGCTTCATCTCCAAGTCATCTTTTCGACGATAAAATATACTACCAATGGATAAGCGTCTCGTCAACGCCAACACTGTAATCTAGCCCCGACAGCTTTGTCGACTCTTTATAATGATTAGGATAAACTGATCAGAATTCACAAACAAGTTAGTGTTCCAGTATGATTCCAGAATTCATCAGAAAAACCACAGAACAAAAAAAAAGAGTTGAAGATATTTTCTTAGTCTTATGTGAACTAAAAGATGCCTCCCAGTTGTGTGTAGTCTTCAAGCCGACTAAGAAAATCTATGCTATCTCTGCAGAACAGCAGATAGTTTTTTGAGAGACGAGGTTGGAAAAGACTGGCGAAATTGTTGTGCTTTCAAACAGTTCGTAGTAACGAAGCATAAGTAAGGAGCGACTCGGCTCAATAGTAACCAAAACTTGAAAAAACGGAATTTCAATATCGATAGATATATCAAAAGGATCAGCTTATTATGCTCATTTCAAATATGTAACATTCATCAAGTTTAGTGTTACCCATCAAAAGTTAAGAGCCTGAAGAAATTTGCCTGATTTTTGAGATAAGGAGGAAACATTCCCAAAATTAAAGGAATGAAAATCTCACCATCAAATTCAGCGTGACAGAGAACCCTGCTGCAGAAGTTTTAAGCTCCTATCTGCAAAAACGTGGAATTTTGCTATTATTTCCAGAAAATCACAGATGCGTGTTTATTTAACTTTTTTTTATTTTTTTCCCCAGGGGCAATTGTATCGAAATAATGGTCACAGACGATCAGGAGAGGGTGCATTCGAATGGAAACTAAAAGTTCTAATGCCCTTTTAAGAGTCCAAAAAAGATTGGAGGGCAACTGGGCCCCCTCGCACGCCCATTCCCCCCCAATTATCTGATCAATATTTTGAGATAGCCATTTTGTTGAGTATAGTTGAAAGATCAAACAACTGTATCTTTAGGTGGAAAATGACCCCCCCCCCCCCAAAGTCCGCGGGGAAGGCCTGTAAGTCATGAAATTCGCTCATTGTTTACGTATAATATTTGTTACTGGGAAGCATAAAGATAATTTTTTTTGGGGGAGGGGGGGGGGGCTTGGGGTGGATATCTATAGGAAGACTTTACCTTGGGGTAAAAATTTCTGGGGGGTAAATTTTCCAGGGGAAATGTTACACTGGGGTAATTGGACAGAATTACTATACGACATTTTTTTAATTGTCTTGCATTCTCTTTGCCAAATTTCTCATGTGGAGATGTTCTGGATGAATTACCCAAGGACTTTTTTCCACATTTTAATTTCCAGAAATAATTTCTACGGAAGCTGGGCATTTCTGAAGTGACTGAAATAACAATTAGAGATTAAAGTCTTATCATAGGCAGTGCAATAGCGCTGCCTAAGTAAAGAGCGATGTGGGCACAATGTATCATTTATTTATTTTATTTTTTTGGTTTTAGACCAGGGCACTTTGTATCGAAGGAGTTGTCAGAAAAACTACGAAAAGAGCTCATTCGAATGGAAATTTAACGGGCTAGGGCTCTTTTTGATAGTCGAAAGTGACTGAAGGGAAACTAACCACTCCTCCCACGCCCACCGTTTTCCCAAACACATCCAATCAAAATTTTGAGATATCCATTTTGTTCAACGTAATTGAAAGGTCCAAGAATTAGGTCTTTGAGAATGAAAATCACTCCCCCCACAGCCCTCAGGGCAAGGGTTGGAAGTTATGCTCCGGGGGCATATAAGGCATAAGAAGAAAGGACAATCTTATAAACTTCGGAGGGGGCTCATCAGATTGTTAATCAGAAGTTTTAGCGTCCTTTTTAAGACTGAGACTGATTGAAGGGTGAACAACCCCTCCCCACACTTCGTATTTTCCCCAAATATATCTAAAAGAAATTTTAAAATGGCAATTTGTTGTCATAGAAACTTCAAAAAGACGTCATTCGATTAGAAATTGAAGGGGCTATTCCACTCTTTAATGGTCAAAAGTGATAACCCCTCCTCCAACGCTTACCTTTTCCCCAAACACATCCAATCAAAATTTTGAGATAGCCATTTTGTTCAACGTAATGAAAAGGTCCGAAAATTATGTCTTTGAGAATGATAATCCCCACCGCCCCTTAAATCACTCAGGGCAAGGTTTGTCGTTATGCCCTGGGGGCGTATAAGGTATATGTAGAAAGGATGATCTTATAAACTTTGAGTGCAAGTGATTAAGAAGAAGAAATTGAGCAATTGAAAGTGCTAGTTCCCATTTAATAGTTGAAAGTGATTGGAGGGATACTAACCCCCCTCCAACGCCTACCATTTCCCCAAACACAACCAATCAAAATTTTGAGATAGCAATTTTGTTCAAAGCAATTGAAAGGTCCAGAAATTATGCCTTTGAGGAAGACAACCCCAATAGAACTCAGGGCAAGAGTTGTTAGTTATGCCCTTGGGGGCAAATAAGGTTTATATAGAAAGGATGATCATAAAAACTTCGGAGTAGGCTCATTGGATTGGTAATCAGAAGTTCTAGTGTACTTTAAAGATTAAGAGTTATTGAAGGGTGGATACTCTCCCCCCCACCACACCTCGTATCTTCCCGAAATGCATCTGATAGAAATTTTGAGATCGCCATTTGTTGTTGTAGAAACTTCAAAAAAGGCTCGTTCGATTGTAAATTGAAAGGAATATTTCCCTTTTTATTAGTCAGTGATTGGAGAGCAACAAGCCTTCCCCCACGCCCATCAATTCAAAAAAAAAACATCTAATCAAAATTTTGAGATATCCATTTTGTTCAGCGTAGTTGAAAGGTCTGGAAACTATGTCTTTGACAACCCCCATACGTTCTCAAGAGCAGAACATAATTTACATTTTACTGATAAAAAAAATGGTTGTGGTTTGTCAGTGTAGTATACACATACAGATATATATTCCTTAAAGTTTTAATAATTTTTTGTTTATTAAAGTTAAAAAAGTTAAAACATTTTAAACATATTTTGTCGTTTTATGTCGTAGAGTGAAAGGACTAGAATGTTTTTTGAGTCTTCAATGGGAAAGTGAACGCAAAACAGATATTTCCCTTAAAAAAAAAACAAAAACAAAAAAAAGAGACAAGATAAGTTTGCTCTAAAATAAGATTAGTAATTGATAATTATACATTATAGCTATTAAATTATCATATTAAGAAAATTATATTTTTTGATATGTTATATAACTGAAATCTTAGATAGCCATAGCAAGATAGCAGATAACAAGCGTTTTGAAAGAAACTATCAAACAGTTCGTGGTAACGAACTGTAGTAAGGAGCGACCCGGCTCAATAGTAACCAAAACTCCAAAAAATTGAATTTTGATATCAATAGCTACATCAAAAGAATTGCATTTTAATGCTGATTTTAAATATATAAGTTTAATCAAGTTTAGTCTTACCCATCAAAAGTTACGAGTCTGAGAAAATTTTCCTTATTTAAGAAAATAGGGGGAAACACCCCCTAAAAGTCACAGAATCTTAACGAAAATCACATCATCAGATTCAGCGTATCAGAGAACCCTACTGTAGAAGTTTCAAGCTCCTATCTACAAAAATGTGGAATTTTGTATTTTTTGCCAGAAGACAAATCACGGGTGCGTGTTTATTTGTTTGTTTTTTGTTTTTTTCCCCAGGGGTCATCGTATCGACCAAGTGGTCCTAGAATGTCGCAAGAGGGCTCATTCTAACGGAAAATGAAAAGTTCTAGTGCCCTTTTTAAGTGACCTAAAAAATTGGAGGGCATCTAGGCCCCCTCCCACGCTCATTTTTTTCCCAAAGTCAACGGATCAAAATTTTGAGATATTGACTCTTTGCCACAATTATACTTTTTAAAACAATTAAAAGCTTTAGCGTAAAGAGCGAGGGATTGCGGAGGGGACAACCCATTTCATATACGGAGTAATTTCTGTTCGTTTTAAGTTTTAATGTCGCTCCTTACTTTCAGCTAAAAAAATTGTTTTTTTTTTTATTTAATCTAGTGATAAAAACGTTTCATTTAGAGGTGATTTATCATTGATTACTATTATATAGTTTATCTTGGAGATAAAAGTTTGCTCTAAAATAAGATTAATAACTGATAATTATACATTATAGCTATTAAATTATCATATTAAGAAAATTATATTTTTTGATGTTATATAACTGAAATCTTAGATAGCCATAGCAAGATAGCTAAGATAGCATTTGTTCAAAAGCAGTCCAAAAATCACAGAGCAAGGCTTTTGGGGTTGAAAACCCCCTTAGAGTCTGGGGACCAGGGTTGTAAGTTATGCCCTGGAGGCATATAAATTTTTATGGAAGGTGTGGTTGTTTGAACTTTAGAGGAAGCTCATTTGATTTGAAATGTATACTCCTGGTTCCTTTTAAGAGTCAAAATTGATGTAGGGCAACTAGCCCCCCCCCCCTCTGACAACCTCTTTTCCGCAAACGCATCCAATCAAAATTGCGAGATAGCCATTTTGTTCATAATTGTCCAAAGAGCATATAACAATGACTTCAAGGTAGAAATAATCCTCCAGATCCCAGGTTCAAGGGTTGTACGTTAAGTCCGAGCATACAAGGTTATTATGGTACGGATGGTCGTATAAAACTTCGAATTGGATGGGGCTTATTCGATTGGAAGTCGTAAGATCTAGTGCCCTTTTTAAGAGTCAAAAGTGAAAGGAGGACGAACAGCCTCCTCCTACAATCCTATCATTCCCCAAAACACATACAATTAAAATTTTAAAGGAGGCCCAGGACAGTCAATCATTTCGATCAAAAGCTTCCGTCAAGCGTTTGGCGGGTGCTTCAATCAACCTTCAATCTTAACCAAAGCTAATTTCAAATTTCAAATTTCGGCCAGTTTTTAGTTTCAGTTCAGAGTCGGATAGTGAAGTGTCTACCGTGTGTGAAATGAAATCTATTTGTAGTCTATAGTATCGAAATGAAGTCTTCTGATTTGGCTTTTTTTGGATGTACTTTGGTTGGGCTCAAACAAACAAAACGAAAATAGGAAACTTTGTTGGTTTACAACTTCTTTTTCTGCTCGATCGCCTTGTGCCGCAGATTTCTTATTTAGTTCATAATAGTCTCTACTTTTAACTTTCCATAAATCAAGTGATCCCGGTATAACTCTATTAAGAAACAGATAAACTCCCGTTCTACATTTTTGCTTACTTCCGATGTGTCTTCCATTGTTGTTGGCGCGTAACTGATAAAATATTTGAACAAAAATAGTCTAGAGCTAGACGATAAGTCACCCTCGTCAACCGCTTGAGTCATTCAAACTTTCTATCTATCACCGTCAATGCTTGACACAAGCGTCGAACAGGTTCCTAGACGATCAATCATGCTTGAATCAATCCGATTGACGGAAGCTTTTGATCAAAATGATTGACCGTTCGGACCTCCTTAAGAGAACTATTTTGTTCAACATTATTGAAAGGTGCAGTAGTTATGTTTTTGGGGATGTCAACCTCTCCAAATTGCCAACTTATATTATGTCAACACTTATTATTAATTTAGACCTTTAAGGGTAGCAAAAATTAACATTAGTAGGGCTAATAGCCCCCATACCTTCTCAAGACCAGAAAACAATTTGCGCTTTACTCAAAACAGAATACGTTTGAAATGTTGTCACTTTTCTTACTTTCATAAATACAAATTATCACTACTTTAAGGAATAAATATCAGCATATGTCAATTAAACTGAAAATCCATGGTCATTTGTTTTTTTTTTTGTTTTTTTTTTTTTTGTTATCAGCTTTAGTTTAGGGTTATCAGCCCTACTCATGTTACTTTTTCTCGTTTTGAGTTTCATTTATTTATTGATTGTGATTTGTGGTAGTTTTACGCTTGTAAAATTTTTTGACTTTATTTTTACCCATTCTTGGCTTAATAGAGCTCCTTACTTTTCTCTGAAAAACTTGTTTTGTGGAAAGCTTTTTAAATTAATTCGAATGAAAGAAGGCTAAGGAGAATTGTCCAGGCTGAATTGTCCGCAAGCAATTTTACAGGGAGGGGGATTCTCAACGAAGATCGAACTATCTGGAGGGAACTTGAAGAGGGGGGGGGTATACTTTACGTCGGATGAAATTTCCACGGAGGAGTTTCCCGTGATGGGAAGGGGAATATTTCATAGAGGGTGAACCAGATTTACCTGCAAAGTTTGAAAAACGAACAAAAAATAGTCCATATATGATTGGTTGCCTCCTCCTAAACACCTTGCTCAACACACTAAAGTTTGACTGTTTTCTCCATTTTTTAAGAGTGTCTATTGACGGGGGCCGTTTAATCAGAATAGGGAGCTTTTTTAAAAGTGCTAACAGCTTCAGCGTAAAAAGTAAGGTATTGACGAGGGGGCAACACTTTATATACGGAATAAATCTGCCAAATGAAAAGGCAAATTCTGTTTCAATTTTTCATGTACGGTGACCCAAATTCGAGCCTGCATTAGTCGAAAAACGGTAAGAAATAAAATAAAAAAACAAGTCTTTTTAACTAAAAGTACGAAGCGACATTAAAACTTAAAAGCGAACAGAAATTATTCCGTATATGAAACAAACTATCCCCTCCTCAACGCCTCGGTCTTTACGCTAAAGTACCTATTGTTTTGAAAATCAGAGTTGTGACAGAGTCAAATATTAGCGTAAAGAGCGAGGTGCTGAGGAAGGGACAGCCCATTTCATATACGGAACAATTTATGTCTGTAAAGTTTTAATTTCGCTCCTTACCTTCAGTTAAAAAAATGTTTTTTTGTTTTTTTTTAATTCACAACATGACAAACATGAAATCCAATACGTCATGGACAAGAAAGAATGCCTAAAAGGCGACGAATAAATATTTTGCGTGGGTTAAAGGTCAAAGACATTTGAGTTTAAAGCGACAATCTTTCTGATTAATTATTTTTATTTATTTTGTTAGAAATGCATAATTGAAGTCAGCAAAATAATGTATTATAGAGTTACTATAGTTATAGTAACAAATAAGAAATATTTTGACAAAATAGAAAAATTACAGTAAATACCGCTAATTACTCCAGTAAATGCTGGGTATACCCCTGACCCTTAGGGGGTATCAGGATGCCCCAGGGCAAACAAATACTTTAGATTAAAAGACTTGGAAAATAATTATTTAGAGGAAGATGATGCCACAAACTTGTTTTCTATTTTTTCCCTTAGTGGGCTTGTCCCTTTTTACTTTTTTCTCCGATTCAATTCTTTTTGCCACTTATATTAGCTATTGTCTTCTTTAGAGACTGATACGTGTTTTAATGTCCCTCAGAAGTGTCTACCAGGGTGACTTATTACTCGCTATAGAGACAACTATAAAGTTATTTTCTTAATGTACTAATCTGATTTCACTTATTTTCTATCGTGCACCCTCCGACGAGAAGATAAAATTTCCAATGACCTCAGATAAGTTATTTACCCTGTAAAAATTTTCATCTAAATTGTCACCAACCAGTTCCGAACGAAGCTCTCCCATCTGTGTGTAAAGAAAAGTTTTAAAGATCTTTCCGCTGACCTACACAAAATATAGAATATAAGGGGGGCAGGAAAGGGGGAGTTCTAGTGAATCATTACAAAAGACTCGCACAAAGAAAAAATTATCGATCCACTTAAGTGTCAGGCTGATGTGCTTATGAAACTCTTTTAGAAGAAAATGCTAATAATTCAGCAAAATAAATAAAATTCAGCAATAAAAAGTCGCTAATAAAAACAAAACGCCCCAGAGGAAGACGACGTACAAAAGGGTGGACGTCATTCACTTTCAACTCCCTACCTAAAAATATCAACCCCAAAGAAGCTCCAACTTTTACTTTAGAGAAAAAAACACCACTCAGTAGAAGACTAATACCGTTGACATTCCTTAACATAAGAGAATCTGGCAAGCTTTAAGTGAAAGTTAAGTAATGACAGTAGCAAAATCAGTAACTCCGATTTCCCACAAAAATTGGCCCTAAATTGACCCATTTAGTCTAAAAATTTCAGATTTTCAAACCAATCAAATACTGCCTAAATCTGGCTCCAAGAATGCATGTAGCCAATCTAAAAAAAAAAAAAAAAAAAAAAAAAAAAAAGGACTCAGGCAGCTACTAACTTTTTCAAGAATTATAACTGCAAAAACTGCTCAAACTAATACTACCAATATTATGTTAAGTTAAATCTAGCTTTTGGTTTTGAGGAAAACTATAAATGCTTTTCAATATTAGCTCTACCACCAAGATCTTAGAAGAGAGCTTGTCAGTCTAATTCGTCTAAGGTCCCATCGATCAAACTGAATTTTACTGAAGTAAAAGCAGGAACAAAAACAAGTACTAATTTAAAAAAATTCCTTGCATATTCGTTAAAAGCAACAAAATAGGTAATTTATATAAAAACGTATTAGTTAAAAAATGGACTCCCAAATACATTTCACATCTTTAGGTAAGTGACAAAAAATATTAAAAAAAGATGGGCAAAATGCTCATTCAGCTTTTATGGAGTCCTTCTTATGGAGATATTCCCTAATTTCAGGCGACATGAAAAAAATTAAACAAAAGATATGTGTCAATATTGTTTCATGTCTTTGGAAAATTTCTGAAATTCGATCTTCAAAAAAATCTGATTAAGCTTTTATCAGAACTCTTCTTCTGGCAGTATTCTATAATTTTGAATCAATGTTGCAATTTACACAAAGGAAAGTTATAAATATGATTGAGCCTCTCTCCCTTTCAACTATTCGGAAATCACTCTAAATATCCTTTAATACTTCATAAATTGAGAATGACCTCATATTTGGAAAATCGGGAAGCTGAAACTAGAAGAATCCTTTATGGAAATGCAATCCACATTGGTTTCCTGGCAAAATCTTCTAGTAAAGCGTGCAATGATGACAGTAATGTATAATTCCCAAGAAAAACATCTGCACTGGTTTGATAAGAATCCTTAGAAAGGGTGTATAAATTCACAATACAGATTTTAGCCTTTCAGTTTGACAATAAAATAGAAGCAAAAAGACTAGAATTCAAGTCATATATCAAAGTAGTTGATATATATGTCTTCAGAATTCTCCGTTTGAAATTCGACAACTTTTGAATTCACTGAAAGAAGATTAACTCATAACTTTTCTTTTACGCAGTGGATACAATCAGGGATTTACAAATAGTATGATTATAAAAAGAGGGAAAACAAAAGGCACAAATAGTTTACTCCCCACAGATTGACAAAAAAAGGTATTGCTGCCCAAGATTTTAGTTTGTCATTGTTTTTATTCTTAAAATTAAAATTTCATGGAAGTAGATGGCGACTACATCCAAAATCAATCCACATAGGCCGTGGACATTCTTAAGTAATAGGACCTTCATGAGTTCTGTAGTGGCGCAGTGGGTTTGACCTCAGCTCGGTAATAAGGGACCCAGAGATCGAACCTAGCTGTAGCAACACACTACATGACCCGGGATTCGATTCCGGTGATGAGATTATGTGAAAGCGTCTCCATATTAATGCAAATAGGAAGAAGATGAAGAATAAAAAGAAGAAGGTCTCTCATAACTGACTTTCTTTCACTTTAACAGCGAACTAAAATTTGTTAGGCTTTGTTTTGGATCTGTGTTTTTAGCTTTTAATGACGGCCATCATGGTTTTCATAAAAACAAGTCATATATTATTGCAGCCAAACTTAAGGAACCAAAATTTATCTGACTTAGTCATCACAACCTGTGACTCTATGGTTATTTTCTAGAACTTGTTAATTTTAGTACCAAACCTTCGATATATGGCACATCCATAGGTATAGAAAATAGGAATAGGTTCTGCAAGATTTCGTGGTTAGATATACCCGTTAACCCAGAGTCCTGCTATATATTCAAAATAAGAGTCTTTTATGAAAAAATGTAATAAATACCACCAGCAATTAAGAATCTCCCCGCTATTCCCTTTTCTGTCTCTAAGGGAAGATCAAGCTGAAAACCACAATAACTGTGCATAATGTGATTCAGGACGGTCACTATACTTCTGTCAGAAGTTTCGCCAGTTTTTACCAATGTTCATTTTCAAAGCTTTGATAGTGAGACTACAAGGAAATAACATAGGGGTTTCCCCGAGGTAGATAAGAAAGGTTGATCAAACTAAAATAGGTGGCATATTAAGGTTCTGAAATTAAATTATTTATCCCAAACAAATATTAAATTTTGAGCTCTAGCATGAATAGAAACTCCGCAAAACAGTAAACACGGAATTCACCACAAGGGAAAATTAGTCCCAGCTACCTTCATCAGAGTTCCTAGTTGGTTTATGATAGAATTATTTTACGGAGAGCACGTAATTAGGTTTTATCCTCATCTGGTTTTAATGAGAATTCCTTCCCTTATAAATTTATTGTGAAGATTAACGAAGGTACTTATTAGGTATCATTTCTCGATTCAATGGAGAAGTTAAGCAGACGACAGCTGGACTGCTGTTTATTTCTCGTCCTCGTTAAAACAATTTTGTTTTTCAATAAAAAGGTGGACTTATTCATCTAGCTGAATGCAAACTGAAAACCAAAATCCATCTACAAGAGCCTCTCAGCTCGGGTAGAGAACCACTAAATACCGTGTTGGTGGAAGAAAAACTTCCATTTTCAAATGTCGAAGATTCTCAAACGTTTTCAGACTTTCCTTTTTTTAACGTTATCAATTATATGCAAACTCCTATACAAGTTGAGCTCTATTCTGGTCTTGGAGATGAACAAGATCGCTTCGTCCAGTTCAAAAAGAGATGGACAAGAGAAGGACGAAACCTGAAACATAATTTTGTTGAACAAATAAAGAACGCAAAATTAGGTTCATGTGGATAGATTATTTTCGTCGAGCTTTCGTTCTCACGAAAAGGGGTCCTTAACTTAATTATAGGGAACGCGCAGTTTGGACAAAACAATATCTGTTGTGTTGGAGAACAGAAACCACACTGACAAAACCGAAAAAAAAGATTTGAAAATGCACGCAAATACATGAGTACACAAAATCCAGTCACAAAAACGTCCACGTCTCAGAACCACGCGTACATCTCAGAAGCTTACTTTACCACTGTCATTGCCGTGGCTTCCAATATTCTAATTTTAGGTCACAAACTTATCTTCCTATCCTCCAAAACTTTTTCAACTGTGAGAAAACACCCTTTATCTCGGCTACTTCACTTTTTTCATCTTAACTGCATCTCCACCATCTTTACTAATAATGCTTCCTAGGTAAGATATTCTACGTGCTCGATATTCTCATTACTTAATATCACCTCTTCAGCCTTACTTATTCCCAAATTAAACGACGTAGTCTTCTTAACATTCATTTCCAAACCTATTCTTGCACCCTAAACTCCTGAAACCTCCAAGCTCACTCATTTTTTAGAAGTTTTTATCTTGGACAATCGGATCATCTGAACAATCTAGGTCTAGAAGACTTCTACCTCCCTATTGGCTTCCATGTTCTCCCATAGCCTCTGCCGTGTCCCTTAGAATTAAGTCCGTCGAAATATAATCGGGGATGTGACACAACCCTGCTTAATTCCAGATTTCATACAAAACCATATACTAACCTCACTTCCTACCTTAACCACACAAACATTATTCTCGTACCAAGCACTTATCACTGGAATGTGCTTAGCGGCAGCAGCTACAATCATCATGGCTGTGGCAATAGCAGCAACCTACGAAAAAACGAACTCTAGCCTGTGGTAACTGAAACTTAAAAACGTGCATCGAAAATAACTGTCAAGTGAGTAGGAATCGCCATTTGAAGCTGACTCAGGAATAGTAACTTTTTTTTCGATGAATCTCAATGATAATAGTTCGCTGCGAAAATAAATTTGGGGTATTTCGAAACCCTACGACCCAACAAAAATGAGGTCACATCGAAATGAAAATTTCACCACCAGAATCACCGCATCCAAAAACCCTATTTGGGAAAATTACAGTCCCCATCTCGCGCAACAAGAAAAATCACTGTTTCACATGGGATACAATGATGTCTACTTTTTTCTTCTTTTTTTAGCTGCCGCTAATTGGAATGCTGGAACATCACATAGAGGTGATTAAGGACTCATTTGAAAGGAAATTGCTATATCTAGTGTCTTTTGTGATTAACAAAAGACAGCATTGAAATAAAATGCAAATTCAACGAAAACTGCATCTTCACACGTATCTTTCGAAAGAGATGATATAACACGCGTATGTTTTTAAGTTATCATACAAAGGAAGGAAATTCACTGAAGCTCTTCTATCATCCGAATCAAATGTCTATTTGTAATCTATAATTATTGTACATACAACCATTTGTATACATCTACAAACGATCTACAATAACCATTGACTTTGTGTGATAGCCATATATGATTAGGGAGTAATCCACCACCGCGGCGGATATGGCCTTTGAACCTGTGAGGTTAAACATATCAGCTTTTAATCAATCCTCAATCAAGTCGCAATAGCAGAATTTCGGCTCGATAGCATTTTAGCCCTAGTTGAGCTAAAATTGTTGTTACATGGCACTAAATGGCAGGGATTGGCATCTTACAGTTGCACCACCTCAATTAATAGTTAATAAGGGCAAAATAGATTTTAATTTTCCTCCGAATGACCTGTCTCCTGACACTCTACGACCACTGATTTGGTATTTCACTCTGGTGAAGAAAACTCATGCGAAACCGTCTTTCTGTGAAAAAATCAGGATTTCTAAAAAAAAGATATGGGCTTAAAACCACTACTGAAATGTTCTCAGATATGCTAAATCTGATGCTGGAATTTGCATTGAGATGGCCCTTCTTTTTAGGTGAATTTTCCCTCTTTTCTGAAAGTATAAACATTTTCTTGTACTATTAATTTTTGGTGTGTAACTATAAGCTTTCGAATTTCACATTCCTTGAATCACCATAAAAAGCAATTTCTTTGGGTATATATAGTTACCAAAATACTGTGTCTCGGCTTCTATTGACACCTATATTTTGCTTATCGTTAATTATCATGAATGGTTTGATTATTTTATTAAAATACGGATGATATCAACTTTAGGAAAATACACTCTCCCAATCAATTCAATCTCGATTCATTCATTCGAGAAAATGTTCTTGGAATACGTTTCCGAAATCATTTATCATCTGTGGCAACACTACCAGAAGATCCTCGTACCAATAATAAAAAAAAACATAATAAAAAAAATAATTCAGAAATCCAAATTTTCAGTAGGAAAACGAATCTATCTCGAAACGCAAGACTCGGCGACTTTGGACCGTTTTACTACGATTCTACTTTTTAAAATTTTACCAAAAACCCAATATGGAGGTTGGCTTATCTTTTTATATATTTTGAATACAATCCTATCATCATTTTCTGAAGGATTGAGAGCGGATTTACAAAAAGATTACTTGGATTCAAGAGAGTAAACTTTTGATAAATGAACTTTTGGGATTTGCAACTTCGAGCATCTCATCCGGTCTCGTCAATATTGAATTCGAAAAACAGCTTCACAGTAAGACAAGAAGATTCAAAGAGCTAAGAGCATTCAAAGGTCAAAAAAGCACTCTAACATGAAACTTTTCAATATAATAGTGTTTCCGCCTCTAATTACAAAGAAACACCCCGCAAACTTTTTCGTCAGTTATAAGATTAACTATTTTTCAGATAAGGTTAGAAATGTAATATTAGAGTCAAGAGACCCAAGCAAGGGTGTATCCAGAACTTTTGATGGGAGGGAAGTTTACACAAAAAAATCTTCACGAAATGCATCTAACATTTGTCCATATATACTTTTTTTTTTACAGATCGAACAGAAATTTCTACGGGGACACTGTACCCTCTCCTGGATACGGCCATGGACCGACGAATGTTAAAAAATGACCCAAGAAAAACTAGACAGAAGAAACTAAACGGGGACGAGAAGGGTATTTAACTAAAGAAGATAAAATCCCTGGGAGTAAAATGAATAATATAGTCATGGAACAACCGCAAAATCTGCATTTCTAGATTCTCTCTCCCTGAAAAATCCTGTTAGCATCTCAAACTCCCTTTAAAAGAATCGTGAGGAGTCACCCTTTTCTAGGGCGATTTTCATTTCGAAGCATTATTATACAACACTTAAATTTAAGCATAAAGACCAGGACAAGAGCTTTGCTAATAATTAGATTATTCTGAGATAATATTAAAAATGAACCGAAATCAAATAAATAAACAAATAAAAAATTAAAGAGCAATACCAAAACTTAAAACGAACAAAAATTATGGAAGATAATACAGCGACTGCTACATCCCCGGCCCCCAGCTCTTAACCGTACATTGTGCCTAGTGATATACTGGGAGGATTGTATGGTCCGATATAAATAGCCGACTCTCACTTACAAGTGTATTATTTACAGATTGCCTTTCTAAACATTTAAGCTGAGAACTTTATAATTTGATGCTTATACGCCTAATTCAGCTCTTTCATTATATAAGGAGCGAACACATTTCCTTAGTAAACTTTTTACTACATTGCTGGAGTGTAAGAACAATCATCAAGCAGTTCGTAGAAACGAACTGTGGTGAGGAGCGACACGGCTCAATAGTAACCGAAACTCTAAAAAACGGAATCTTGATACCAATAGTTACATCAAAAGAATCGCATTTTAATGCTGATTTTAAATATATAAGCTTGATCAAGTTTAGTTTTACCCATCAAAAGTTACGGTCCTGAGAAAATTTGCCTTATTTTACAAAATAGGGGGAAACAACCTCTAAACGTAATAGAATCTTAACGAAAATCACACCATCAGGTTCAGCGTACTAGAGAACCCTACTGTAAAAGTTTCAAGTGGAATTTCGTATTATTTTTTGCCAGAAGACAGATCACGGATGCGTGTTATTGTCTTCACGCATGTCGTTATTGGCTTGTTTTTGTTTTTTTTTTCCAGGGGTGATCGTTTCGACCCAGTGGTCCTATAGAATGCCGCGAGAGGGCTCATTCTAACGGAAATTAAAAGTTTATTGACAAGGGGACAAACCCCCTCATATACGTAATAAAAATACACCAATATAGAAGTTCGTTACGTAAGTTAATTCGTAAGGTACGTAAGTTTATTACTAACAAAAACGTTCGTACAAAAATAGAAAAATCTAGTTGCATTTTTAAGTAACCAAAATTGGAGGGCAACCGGGCCTCCTCCCCCCTTTTCTCATCAAAATTGTCCGATCAAAACCATGAGAAAGCCATTTAGCAAATAAAAACTGATATGCAAATTTCGTTTTAATTATTCATGTGCGGTGAGCAAAAATCTAAACATGCATAAATTAAAAAACGTTAATAAATTAAATAAAAAAAAAAACAGTTTTTTTTTAACTGCAAGTAAGGAGCGACATAAAAACTCAAAATGAACAGAAATTATTTCGTATATGAAAGGGGTTGTCCCTTTCGCAACGACTCGCTCTTTACACTAAATTTTTTACAGAGTCAAACTTTAGCACAAAGGTTTTTGCGTAGGGGACAACCCCATATACCGAATAATTTCTGTTTGTTTTAAGTTTTAATCTCGCTCCTTACTTGCAGTAAAAAAAAAAAACTGTTTTAAAAATTTAATTACTGTAAGCAACGGGATTTAATTATTAGTAACTTCAAAACATAGAATGGTAAAAAACTAGATCTACGTTGCATGGGCAACGTGAGGTGTTGCGGGAACCTTTGTTCGGCTTTGCCGAGTAAAGTGTTGCGAGAGCAACACTTTGGTTTTGTTTCCTCGCTTCGATTAAACGCTGAAGTTGTCGATTAAACGATTAACGTCGATTAAAAGCTGAATACAGAAGCTTGTTACGTACGTTAATTCGCATGGTACGTAAGTTTATTACTAACAAAAACGTTCGTACAAAAATAGACAAATATAGTTGCATTTTTAAGTAACCAAAATTGGAGGGCAACCAGGCCTCCTCCCCCCTTTTTTCATCAAAATTGTCCTATTAAAACTATAAGAAAGCCATTTAGCAAAAACAATAATTGATATACAAATTTCGTTTTAATTATTCATGCGCTGTGAGCCAAAATGTAAACATGCATTAATTAAAAAACGTTCATAAATTAAATAAAAAAAACAAGTTTTTTAACTGCAAGTAAGGAGCGACATTAAAACTTAAAACGAACAGAAATTATTCCGTATGTGAAAGGGTTTGTCCCTTTCGCAACGTCTCACTCTTTATACTAATTTTTTTTTTATTGTTTTAAAAAGTAGAGTTGTGACAGAGTCAAACTTTACCGCAAAGAGCGGGTTGTTGCGGAGGGGACAACCCCATATATGGAATAATTTCTGTTCGTTTTAAGTTTTAATATCGCTCCTTACTTGCAGTTAAAAAAAAAAACTTTAAAAAATTAATTACTGTAAGGAATGGGACTAATTATTAGTAACTTCAATATATAAAATGGTAAAACTAGATCTGCGTTGCATGGGCAATGTGAGGTGTTGCAGGAACCTTTGTTCGGCTTTGCCGAGTAAAGTGTTGCAAGAGCAACACTTTGGTTCTGTTTCCTCGCTTCGATTAAATGCTGAAGTTGTCAATTCGTAGGGATCTTAAAATAAATACTAGGTACACCAACTCGCAAAAGTTACAAACTCCTCATTTTAACTAGAAAAGTTGCAAACCCGTCATTGCTGAAGATGATTGTAGTTTAACAGCCGATTATTACTTACAAGTCCCCTACATGTCTTACCACTGGAGCCAAATTATTGTTACCATAAAATACACCGGAGACAAAAAATAGGTACATCAACTAGCAAAAGTTGCGAACCCATTGCCGAAGATGATTATGAGCTAACAGCCGACTGTTGCTTAAAACTCCCCTATATGTCTCAGAAATGGTATCGGCCTATTTTTCGCTTCAGTCTGTACCTTACTACTGAAGTTGTCAATCCCTTTAAACTTTCAATCTGGTACATCTCATGAAGGATTTTTCTACCAAAAAATGGATGACATAGACTTTGATCAACTCATCAAGAGCTATTGACTGTTGGAAAAAATAAATCTATCTGTCTTAGTTCATGAGTTGACTTTTTTGCCGTGGGCAAGTTTCTAACTTAGAAAGGAGCAAAGGATAAACTATAATTTCTTTAACAATAGGAGAACTTTTAAGATTAAGAGGCACATGTGATACCATTTCTCTACCGCAACCCCAAGTGCAAAAAAACCGAATGATAAACTCAGCTGAAATCACGAACAGAAATGGGTAGAAACAATAGATTTTTTTTGCCCCAAGCAAGAGTTCTAGGAAACTTTCCAAAATGCAAAGTCATATTCATCAATCCGGCCTAAAGTCCACACTTTCAGTAAAAACCGCAGAGGTTAGACCCTTGCCACTTTCTAGGAATAGGCTGAAATCGGGGTGCTAGGAAAAAAAAAAACACGACAAAAACAATGTGTTGCTCTCGCAACACAATAATCATTATTGTGTATGAAAGCCATGCCTTTTGTGAGACTTTTTTGTTTGACTTTTGCCAGTGACCAAGTGTACCTCTATTCCATCGATTGCCGTTTGGTCTCGGGGGGTATCACAATAAACCCAATTTTCATCCCTCTTGACTATCTGCTATAAAATGAATCGGCATCATCGTAATTATGTGTTAAAAAATCAATTGCACTGCATATCCTTTGTTTTGAGTAATTTCACGCAATAGGCGGGATATCTTATTAACCCAGCTAATATAAACAAGTGCTACAAAATATGTACACACTCGAGCCAGTTTAGAATGACGTCCTTTGGCCCAGCTTGGATCACAGTTACTATCGCGTATTCGAGAGACTGCGATTGAAGAGTTGCCGCGAAAAAAAAAAAATGGAAACAGAACTTGCGTTTCGAACAAACCTTGTACTCAGTGCTATCAAAGCACAGGGGCAGTTCCTGCCCCAACCACCCCTGGTTTTTCTGCTAAGTACCAAGGGCAGTAAAAATGAAATCTAATTCTTAAAATTGATAAAATGAAAATTTACAGTCATATACGTCTTAAACAAGAGCTAAGAGCTCATATGGCACTTGTGACGAGGCAAGAAGAGCTAAGAGCCAAGAGCTCATATGGTATGAGCTCTAACAAAATTCTAAGAATCAACAGATTGATTTAAAAGGAAAATCAAAGGCTTAATGCCGGTCAGAATTTAAAATAAGAGCTCTGAGTCACGATATCCTTCTAAATATCAAAATTCATTAAGATCCGATCACCCACTCGTAAGTTATAAATACCTCATTTTTTTCTAATTTTTCCTCTCCCTTTAGCCCCCCCCCCAGATGGTCGAATCTGGGAAAACGACTTTATCAAGTCAATTTGTGCAGCTCCCTGACACGCCTACCAATTTTCATCGTCCTAGCTTGTCCAAAAGCACCAAACTGGCCAAATCACTGAACGCATCCCCTCAACTCCCCCAAAGAGAACGAATCCAGTACGGTTACATCAATCACGTATCAAGGACATTTGCTTAATTCTATCCACCAAGCTTCATCCCGATTCCTCCACTCCAAGTGTTTTCCAAGATTTCCCCCTCCAACTCCCCCCAATGTCAAAAGTTCTGGTAGGGATTTGCAATAAGAGCTCTGAGACATGGATTCCTTCTAAATATCAAATTTCATTAAGATCCAATCACCTATTCGTAAGATAAAAATACTCCAATTTTCACGTTTTCCAAGAATTCCGGTTTCCCCCTCAAACTCCTCCCAATGTCACAGGATCTGGTCGGAATTTAAAATTAGAGCTTTAAAGCACAAGATCCTTCTAAATATCAAATTTCATAAAGATCTGGTCACCCTTTCATAAGTTACAAATACCTCATTTTTCCAAATTACCCCCCCCCCCCAACTCTACCAAAGAGAGCAAATCCGGTCTGGTTATGCCAGTGACGTATCTTAGACAGGTTTTTATTCTTCCCATCCAGTTTCATCCTGATCTCTCTGCTTTAAGTATTTCCTAAGATTTCCGGTCGTCCCAATGACGCTGGATCCGGTTGAAATTTAAAATAAGAGATCTGAGTTATGAGGTCCTTCTAAATATGAAGTTTCATGAAGATCCGATCACTCCTTCGTAAGTTAAAAATACGTCATTTTTTAATTTTTCAGAATGAACCCCCCCCCCCCCCAATAGAGCAGATCCGTTCCAATTATTTAAATCACGTATCTAAGACTTCTGCTTATTTTTCCCACGAAGTTTCATCCCGATCCCTCCAATCTAAGCGTTTTCCATGATTTTAGGTCCCCCCAAACTCCCCCCAATGTCACCAGATCTGGTCGGGATTTAAAATAAGAGCTTCGAGACACGATATCCTTCTAAATATCAAATTTCATTGAGATCCGATCACCCGTTCGTAAGTTAAAAATACCTCATTTTTTCTAATTTTTCAGAATTAATAATTCAGATTCGGTCGGGATTTAAAATAACAACTCTGAGACACGATATCCTTCCAAACATCAAATTTCATTAAGATCTGATCAACCGTTTGTAAGTTAACAAATACTTCATTTTTTCTACCTTTTCCGAATTAACGGGTCCCCCACTCCCCCCCCCCCCAGATGGTCAAATCGGGAAAACGACTATTTCTAATTTAATCTGGTCCTGTCCCTGATACGCCTGCCAAATTTCATCGTCCTAGCTTACCTGGAAGTGCCTAAAGTAGCAAAACCGGGACCGACAGACCGACAGAATTTGCGATTGCTATATGTCACTTGATTAATACCAAGTGCCATAAAAATTAGGACAAACTGGGAACTCAGTTTTTAACGAACAAGACTTCCATAAAAAGCAATGCAGTTATCAGGACCGTTGTTTATGGGGTGGCACCTGCCCCCCAATAATGTGGAAAAAACATTATTATATATCCCATCCCCCTTGACTATCCGGGTATTTACCCCTCTTGCCTCTCTACGAATAACAATGCTGGAGATTTGCCTCTGGCAGTTATAATGCTACATAGTTTTGTATGGAGTTTGAAATAGGGAGTATGTTCCCTAGCATCTTGTTACCAAACACAAATTGAAAAGAAATATGCATGTCACCGAATAGCTAAAATTCCAAGCTATGAATTGATATGCTCAATATTACTAACACTTCAAACTTAATGTTTAGCTTAAGTGTTTAATATTATTAAACACTTCAAAATATAAGTTAATTGACTTACCTACAAGACATTCGTTTTATAAAGATCTAGTCTCTTCTTTTGTTATATTTATCTCTTTAGCGTTTAGACTTTATTACGCATATAAATAGAATAGTTATTTTCTCTTGATTCCGAATATATCGCTTCCATTGCTAAATTTTCATAATGTAAAGCACAAATATTACATTCATTTTTTTGCTTCAAACACCAGGAGAAAAAAAACCAATCGGACATGATGTATCAATTGTTAATGTCTATTGAAATATCCTCTGACTGTATGGGCGGCCCACACAGTTGGGAGATAGACTAGCCTATGTTGTGTAAACAGAAAAAGCATTGTCAAATTCCCAAATAAGTTTCCACTTTTTTCACGGTTCAATTTGGCAACGTGGTGAAACTTTTCTTAATTTGAAAAAGGGTTTCTTAAGACATTGGGAAGAGATGGCCACACCATTCCAGGGTAGCTGCGCTACTTGCAGAGAAGATGAAATCTGCATCGTACCAATGAAGAGGTTGAGGTTGCTGATAAAGTCGTACCACGAGTCCCTTTATCTTTAAGAGTCATTTCGCATGAGTCACGGCCAGCTTCTTCAAAATACCTCAAAATTTAAATTTTTATGGGTAATTTTGAATGTAATGAATTGTATACATTTGAAATTATCGTGAAAAGGAGATTCTTATGAGAGTTCAAAATATAGTAAGTGTTATCAACATTTAATTATTTGTGTTTTGATTGCCATTCAGATTTGATAGATGGCATAGATTAATATTTACTGACAGCTCATTACCACGAGCTATTTGATGAAATTGTTACAAGTAATCCTTTACTTTGAACTAAGAGACCTTTTTTAAAGTAAAAACCCTAAAAACATTTGGTACATTCCCTAAGAGAATGTAATCATCAAAACAATAAGTAGGCCTGAACTCAGCACGTTCATCCAAATTTGTTTTTGGCGGGGCTGGAGGGTCAATAAAACAAAAAAAAACTATTTTTACAATAATAAGTAGAAGTGCTCAAGAGTTGGAAAAATTTAGGACTAAGAGGAGAGGGCTAAGGACCCAAACTTCATCCTCCTTGATAAAGTTCCTGACCTTGACTACACACAATGATTTTTGCAAATGTCTTTGTCATTATTTTTTAAATTGAATTCCCGCGAAGAATCATAGGAACAATATAAGTAACATGAAACTAGTATGATAATAGTACCCTCCATACAATTACAAAGAAACAACTATCAAACTTTCTCCCAGTTACAAGATTAATGACTTTTCATATCTAGCCAAAAATGTAATATCAGAATCGCAAAAGCCAAAAATGTTAAGGAAAATGACCCCAAAGAAACTATAGAGGAAAAATTTATGGCCTTCTCTAGGGGGAAAAAGGAGGAATATCGAATAGTGAACATCTCAAAAAGCCTTATTGCTTCAAGTTCTACACACCACTTCTTGGGTTTTATTACTGCACAATGGTTGTAATAAGCAAAAGTAAAGACTTAAAAGAAGACTCTTTATTACATTAAATAAAAAAACGAGTTTTTTTAACTGAAAGTAAGGAGCGACATTAAAACTTAAAACGCACAGAAATTACTTCGTATATGAAAGAGGCTGCTTCCTCATCAACGCCCCGCTCTTTACGCTAAAGTTTGACTCTTTCTCTCAATTCTTCTTTTTAAAACAGTAAAAAACTTTAGCGTAAAGAGCGGGGCGTTGATGAGGAAGCAGCCTCTTTCATATACGAAGTAATTTCTGTGCGTTTTAAGTTTTAATGTCGCTCCTTACTTTCAGTTAAAAAAACTCGTTTTTTTATTTAATTTCTGAACGTTTTTGAATCAATGCATGTTTTGATTTTGGCTCTCCGCAGAGGAATAATCAAAACGAAATTTTGCACATTTTTTTTTTTTGAGAAAAAAAGAGCGGGGGCGAAGCCTAGTTGCCCTCCGATTTTTTGGTTAATTAAAAAGGCAACTAGAACTTTTAATTTTTTACGAATCTTTTTATTGGTAAAAGATTTACGTAACTTATAAATTAGCTTACGTAAAGAACTTTTGTATTCTCATGTTTTTATTACATATATGAGGGGATTCGCCCCATCGTCAGTACCTCGCTCTTTACACTAAAGCTTAAATTTTATCCCAATTCATTAAGAATGACCCCTGAATCACAAAAGCCGTAGAATAAATAGTTGAAATTACTAAAAATACTTTAGCGTAAAGAGCTAGGTATCATAAGGAGGTGAGCCCCTTATATGGGTAATAATTTCTGTTTGTTTTAAGTTTTATTGCTGTTCCTTACTTCCAGGTGAAAAAGCCTTTTCACATTTATTTTTAATTTTTTTTTTTTAAATAATGCTAGTAAATCCTGCTCTCCCTTCATGGAAGTTTTCTTCTCCCATGACAAATTCTCGATGGAAAGTTCCCCCAGAATATCCCCTCTTCTCAACCCCTCCCCCCAACCAAAAAAATCCTCCTGAAAACGCCTATATACTTCCCAATAACCATTACTATATGTAAGCACAGGTCAAAGCTTGTAACTTGTTGCCCCTCCCACGGGGACTGTGGGGGAGTAAGTCGTCCCCAAAGACATAGTTATAAGGTTTTTCGACTACACTGAATAAAATGGCTATCTCAGAATTTTGATCCGTTGACCTTGGGAAAATAATTAGCGTGGGAGGGGGCTTAGGTGCCCTCCAATTTTTTGGGTCACTTAAAAAGGGCACTAGAACTTTTCATTTCCGTTAGAATGAGCCCTCTTGCAACATTCTAGGACAACTAGGTCGATACGATCACCCCTGGGGAAAAAAAAAACAAATAAACACGCATCCGTGATCTGCCTTCTAGCAAAAAATGCAAAATTCCACATTTTTGTAGATAGGAGCTCGAAACTTCTACAATAGGGTTCTCTGATACGCTGAATCTGATGGTGTGATTTTCGTTAAGATTCTATGACTTTTAGGGGGTGTTTCCCCCTATTTTCTAAAATAACGCAAATTTTCTCAGGCTCGTAACTTTTGATGGTAAGACTAAACTTGATGAAACTTATATATTTAAAACCAGCATTAAAATGCGATTCTTTTGATATAGCTATTGGTATCAAAATTCCATTTTTAAGAGTTTTGGTTACTATTGAGCCGGGTCGCTCCTTACTACAGTTCGTTCCCACGAACTGTTTGATAAGCGAAGAGAGACAAATCGTAAATCGTGAATATATATATATATATATATATATATATATATATATATATATAAACGCATTTAAGAAACTCTAAGCATTTATACTGCTTAATATATGATTACATTATAGCTTACTGACATTTTGGCACAATTCCCCCGTCTCGCGATGGATCCTGAAGCTAGGTTTCTGTAGGATTATGTTATATTTTTTTTTTTATTTCTGTGTAATTGTTCTTTATTTTATATATTTTGCCAGGGCTTATGGACTGGCTAAGCGAAAATAAATTATATTCTATTTTATATACAGAAGCCCTGCTTCACAAGAACACAAAAAAAAAACATTTTTGGAGTTGAATCATAGCACTTTTTAACTCAAGTGTAAGTTATTGTCAAATTCTTCTTTACTTTGACTTTTTTACAATTTAATTACAGACACAGAACCCTTTTTGTTATTGCCTACTGAGCCTTAAGAAGGCCACCAGTGCTTGTTTACACGTTTTGTAAAATTGATGAATGGAAAAAAAAAACAGCTTTAACAAAATTCTAATATTATAGAATTATATTAGCCTTAAGAGTGACTATTTTAGGGGATAGAAGGGGTTAAAGGCTCAGGTTTGAATCCCGGACCACATCAGTAAAGTTAGGACTGTCTTGAGTCACGTAACCAGCTCTGTGTATCAGAATATACTTTTCTAAAATTTCTTTTGTAAGACTGCTGAAGTTTAAAAATTAAAAAAGTAGGTTCAAAGATTAGCTAAGTTTATAAATGGGAACTGATTTAGTAGGCCTTCCAATTGGTCCTTCAATAGCTGCATCCAAGCTGATTATTCCCGGCACAGAGAAAGAATTACACAGGGCATACTCCTAACTTGCTGTGTGACAGGCAAACATAATAAAATTACTCCTGTTTAGGCTTTATATTGCCGTGGTCTTCCCCTCATGTACTGTTCCTAGATCTTCTTTTGGGTCTTCTGACAGCCACGGATAAGAAAGAGATTAGACAACTGTTTTCAAATTTGCTAAGTTCCTTCTTCAACTCCCAAGTTGGTGTTGAAATCGTTTACTTATAAAAAAAATATTTGGTTGTCGACCTTATTATTAGTGTTGATTAATTTAAAAAACTTTTTCCACAAAACAAGTTTTACGAAGAAAAATAAAGAGCTTCAAGAATTTATGGGGGTTGGAAGGGTTTCTTACCCTCCAGCCACTTTGAACTAATAAAAAGGGCAATAACTCTTTCAATTTCCAATCGAATGAGCCTTTTTTGAGGTTTTCGCAACAACAAATGGCCATCTCAAAATTTTTATTAGATGCATTTAGGGAAAATACGAGGTGTGGGGCGAGGAGACGTATCCACCCTCGAATCACTTTGAATCTTAAAAAGAGCCCTAAAACTTCTGATTAACAGTCCAATGAGCCCCCTCATAAGTTTGTACCACCACGCTTTCTATAAAAAAAAAACATTAAGTGATCCCAGGGCATAACTTACAACCCTTGCCCTGAAGACATTGGGGGGATCGTTATGCTCAAAGACATAATTTTTGGACCTTTTAGCTAGGCTCAACACAATGGCTCTCTCAACATTTTGATTGGATGTGTTTGGCAAAATGGTGGGCGAGGGGGGGGGGGGGTTAGTTGCCCACTAATTACTTTTGATCAATAATAGGGTACCAGCCCTTTCAATTTACAATTAAATAAGCCCTTTTTGAAGTTTCTGCGACAAATCCTTCGATGCAAAGTGCTCTGGTTAAAAAAAAAAAAAAAAAAAAAAAAAAAAAAAAAAAAAAAAAAAAAAAAAAAAAGAAAAAAAAAAAACTGTGCCCACATCACTCTTTACTTAAGACAGCGCTGTTGTGCTGCCTATAATAGCCAGACCACTAGCCTGTAATGGACCATTCCCGGATAGGTATCCCTTTTTGAATCATTTGTAGTATACTTTTTTTCTAAAGTATATTCTTTTTCTAAATATTTCTAATAATTCTTTTTTTTCTTTTTTTTTGTACTCCATCATTTTCACTTTGTGTGTTGATGGGTAATAGAATACTTCATTCATTGATTCATTATAAAAAAAAACAATTATGTTAGTTCTTGAACTACTCCAACACTCAGTGTGACCAAGGCTTGAGTTAGCTCGTGATTATTATTTTCTCTGTCTCTTGCACCTGTTCTTCCAAAGTCCTAGTCACCATAATTACATAATTACAGTCCTGAAATTGCAATTTCTTTGAATCAAGCCCGCTAGCACGTTTACAGAAAGAAAAGGGGGATTTTGGCAATAGAAAAGGAGGGAAGGGGGATTTGGGAAAAAAGAAATGTGTTGTTTTACACTGGTATATATTTACTTGCCTAATTCGGCTGGATGAGGAATACACTATGAATTGCTGTTGTCAATCTTGCCCAACCATATCAACCCGTTTTTCATTATAGCCCAAGAAATCTAAGATTAACCCACTTTTTTCGTACAGCATATTGTTTGATATACGGTCAGTTAAATAGGTACTTAAAGTGTTTTCAAACACCCTGGAAAACATTTAACATATCTCCCTTAGCCTTTCGAATAGCCCGTACTTCAGAACTAGCATGGCTTCGAATATTCTAACTTTAGTCCGCACTTATCTTCTAATTAGTCCAAGCTTATTCCAAATCCAAAAAAATACCCTGTACCTTGGCTATTCAAAATTTTACATCTTCACAACAGCCACCATCTATACTAACAATTTTACGTGATGCTGTTCAGTATCAAATATACATAAAACTACAGCTTCGTCATTCAAAATGAAACAAACTCCCAATAAAAAGCGTTTCGAATAGGATGAGCTATTTATTACCATAGACCCTGGGTAATGTGGCTTGAGGGGTAAGGCGGTACACCAGCCACACATTCAGTATCTGTTGAAATGTCAATTAGATAAATGATTTTTTTTTTCTTTTTTAATGACTGGGGGATTCCAACATAGAACAGCTGAAAGTACATCTCCGCTGAAGAGTCTGTCCAGTAATTTTTTAGCCCATTTTGGTGATTATTCTGTGAACTAGCAATATAAAATACAAATCTCTAACTGTGTTTTCCTTAAATTGGTAACATATGTTTCGTTACGTTGGTCTTGTAGGTTAAAGGCAGGCTTTGGCGATTTCCAGTAACTAAAACGTTACTTAATACTAATCCAGTTGCTTCACTCTTATCAACAGTCTTTCTACTTCTGAATCGAAAGATACAGATCTACTTTGTCACAGCTGGCAAAGTTTTTGTTTTTTTTAAATGTCAATTTAATATATATATATATATATATATATATATATATATATATATATATATATATATATATATATATATATATATATATATATATATATATATATATATGTGTGCTATATTGTATCAATGCTGTCTTAATTTGGCTACCCCAATTTTTATTGGGATATATTGTTGTTATAAATTAAAATAAATTTACGTGTACTAGCCCGACCTAGGAGTTTCCTTTTGGACTAATATATTCAGAGCCCAGGATTGGCAATACATATTTATTGCCATTATTCGCTATATTTAAGGAGTTTCAAACTTTAATTGCATCACAATTGATCTTTGCTTGCACTGTCCCGATTTTCGACAGCCAAGCCTAAATATTCCCTGATAAACATTCGTTTTTGTTGTTATTCCTTTTTTTTCTACTATATGCTTTTTGCCTTTATCCATCCACTTTTTAAGAGTTACATTTTGTTTCACTTTCCACTTTTCCCACTTTGTTTCGCTTTTCAGATTAAGACGTTCTACTTTGTTTCATAGAAAACATTTAAAATTTATTAAATGCGTCCATGAAACTGTATCGATATTCTTTATAAAAAGATTAAAACTTGGTTTCCTAAAAATAATAGGATGAGACAGCCAGAAAAAAAAATCCCACACAAAGGAAATGATAAGCCTTTTTTTCTCCTGATAACTAAGCTATAGAACTTGTTCCCCAGGTTTCCTTCACATATAATCGCACCTAATTTTCAGTTTCCAGAAAATTTTATTCTAGGCTTTCAGTGGAATCTGGAAGCAATTTTACGGGCGATGGAACATAAAATGTATACTTTTTTCTATAATTTCTTTTTCCAAAGGACGGGAATTTCAAATTAGCATAATCAATATACACAGTACCTGCTTCCTTCGAGGTAACTGAAATGGCCTTAATTCCTTCGTTCTCTCCAGAGAGAATTCAATTTCAGGCATATCTTGAGTATTTCTAGGGAATCTCAGCTGGCTGTCGTCTATTTCCGTTTTTCTATATAGCGAGCCGTCCGTTAATCCTCGGATCTGGAAATGTGATCAGTTAGAAATGTAATTGATCAAAGCACACTTCTAAACAAGTCCTAGTGAAAAGATATGCTTTTACCTAATACTGAAATTGGTTAGAAGATCTATTCTTGCTGATATATTATTGCAATAGATCTGCATCCTTACACCGGCAGAAAAAAATTTAAGTAACTAACATTTAATAATCAATTTCACTAGTGGACGTGAAGTATATCATCACGATGAGGATCTTGAAAAAAACGAAAATCAATTTTAAAAGTACAACATTGAAGAAGAGGGAGGAAGAAATAACATTCTAATATTTTATTTGTTGCTTCAGATTTATAGGACACAAAAAAGACCCCCCCCCCACCTTTACAAATAATACTGTTAAGAATGTAAGAAGAACGACATGAATAAAAAAAAAAAAAATTAAATTAAGAGTACAATTAACAAAGAGACAGAAAAAAACAGCTGTCTAATATAAGGAAACTGATATATAAGCTCTCTTCATTCCCAGGAGTATTTTTATCTACACCTTTATTATGCTACAAGGGAGGGGGGGTAATATTGCCCCTCCCATTCTTAGAATTAGCATAATATATTGTATTTACCTTTCCACCGACACAGAGGTGGAAAAGACAAGACAATCCATCATGAGCCCTACCAGAAAATTTCCGGGGGGGCTACTAGAAAATTTGTTTCCAGCAATTTTAAAGGGCAATATTTCTCTTTTCCTATTTAAATGCAATATTAAAAGGCATTTAAACATACGTATATTATACAGTAAACATTAGAGTATAAAAAATATCGAACCTCCAGTTACTGTTTTAAATACCGCTCTATACCCTAGCTACACATAGTCCCAACTATTGGCAAAACAGCCAATATCTATGGCATGTGTTTTTCTTTATTTGGTGTCGCATTTGTGCTAGACAAACAGAAAACGGAAATGGGAAGAAATTGGCTTGGAAAGCTTACATCAAAACCAATCTGTTTCGAATTTATACTACGTCTTTGTATCTTTTGCCACTCTCATATTACAGATAAAAAACTGTTGTTCTTCTTCTTATTCTTTGGCAGAAAGCACTTGAAATCCTTCGTTCGGGGTCCTTGTGGCTTCGAAGTTGATTAATACTCCTCCATGGCATTGATTTATATTCTTCTAATCAACAATTATATTCTTTAAAATTAATATAATTCAAAAGAAAACTATTTTGGCTTATTCACAAGGCCAAAACAGGGGAAGCGTAGGGTCCTGCGACCTTTCCCCCACAATTTTAGAGTAAATAATCGGCAGGTACTCTTACAGCTCTTGCCTCAGGACCCCAGTTTTATAAAACTTCCGAAGAAATCAAGGATTCTCTTGAAGATTCTTATCTAGCTCCCACATTTTCTATATTTTAGAAATTGTGATTTTAAACTTGACTATCATTAGTCAATCACAAATTTTATGTTTCAAAAATGAACAATATTCAACACGAGAAACTACAAACGGGCTACATAGTTGGCGCTGTAGCCGTGCGTAATTTTAACTTTACTGACAGGTGTGGGTATAATTCGGCTTGGATATTATTATCTGCAATAAACACTAACATGCACCAACGTTGCATAGACGTCAACCTCTTATGTTGACGTCAAACGTTTGACGTTTTCAAATCATGTCTACTCTGAAGTTGCAGGAGGATGAGTATTTTTGTGGTATTCCAACCTACTATTTCTATCTCTGTTTCTTTTTTACGAACGCCATCTGTAAAAAAAAAACATGCTTTGGTGTTTGTTTGGCAACAAATTTTATTTATGTGTGTGTAAACGCGCGGCACAAATTTTTCTCAGAGGCTAGTAAAACCAGCAATCAGAAAACTAGGAAAAAGACAAGGGGAAAAAAAGATGGTACTTTGTGAAAACAAACACAGAATTCAGGAAAAATCTAAAACTGAGTCAGCAAGATCTTAGACAATGAATGGCAACACCAATGTGTACGTGACACAAATAATTTTCCATAGCAGACTCAGGTGAAAAATCAGTGTTTATTTTTTCCAAATGTTCTTGTTACCTAAATTAATATTGATTTCACCATACATTAATCAGTCTATAAATGCAGCTTGTGGCCATTTGATTGCCGTTCTACATACAAAACTAACGAACATTATGTTCGCTTACGAACATAAGTGAATATAATCAACAATCATGGCAGCCAATTTCACTTTGCCGTCGGTTTTCCCCTGTGCTATAATTTTTACTAGAATAGCGCAAAGTTAAGCATAAAAACATTAAGAGAATGTACTAACGAAATCCTAACCGATTTCGTGACATACATAATTCTACAATGAGGGCTAGTGAATGACAATCTATCGTTACTAAATTATTCACAACAACAATTAACTGATATATTGACAGAAACTGTCTTAACCAAATGAATTGTAACACTTATGTATATTAAATGACACGTTATCACCAGCCTTTATTGTCAAGTTATCGTGTCGTGGACCCACTAAGCCAGATCAAAAGCAGAAGGAGTCGACAAACAACATGACACAGTAGTAGAGGCATAGTCAGTCTTTCCCAGCGTTGGTGGTGCCCGGGGATAAGTTAACTACAGCGCCACTCCTTACTCAAATAAAAGCAAAAAAATCCGAAGCAAAGTGAAGAACTTGATCAATGTGGGTAACCCCCCAGTTGCCCCCCCCCCCAACCACACCGTTTGGAGCAGCTACCCCAGTTGCTCACCCTTCTCCTCCTTGAACGGCTCTTCGTATAGTGGTGACTTACAGAGTCGTTCTATTCTGACGCAAAACAACCCATGAAAAGTGAATACAACATAAATATAGCACAATTTTTGTTAAATTAGTCTATTCTGTCTGATCAAAAACAGAGCCCAAAACTAGATGACATTTGAAGGAAGCGTAAAAGCAGCCGTTTCTGAGCGAAAGCGCGGTTGCACACATTAAACTAGATTTAAGTTTGAGCTGGATAGTCATTAAATAAAAAAAACAAGTTTTTTTAACTGAAAGTAAGGAGCGACATTAAAACTTAAAACGAACAGAAATTACTTCGTATATGAAAGAGGATGCTTCCTCATCAACGCCCCGCTCTTTACGCTAAAGTTTGACTCTTTCTCTCAATTTTTCTTTTTAAAACAAAATCTTTCTCATAATTTTGATCGAATGATTTTGAGAAAAAAAGAGCGGGGGAGGAAGCCTAGTTGCCCTCCGATATTTTGGTTAATTAAAAAGGCAACTAGAACTTTTAATTTTTTTACGAATCTTTTTATTAGTAAAAGATTTACGTAACTTATAAATTAGCTTACGTAAAGAACTTTTGTATTCTCATATTTTTATTGCATATATGAGGGGTTTCGCCCCCTCGTCAGTACCTCGCTCTTTACACTAAAGCTTAAATTTTGTCCCAATTCATTAAGAATGACCCCTGAATCACAAAAGCCGTAGAATAAATAGTTGAAATTACTAAAAATACTTTAGCGTAAAGAGCGAGGTATTAGGAGGAGGTGAGCCCCTCATATGGGTAATAATTTCTGTTTGTTTTAAGTTTTAATGCTGTTCCTTACTTCCAGCTGAAAGAACTTTTTCATATTTATTTTTTCATTGTTTTTTTTTAAATAATGCTAGTAAATCCTGCGCTCCCTTCATGGAGATTTTCTTACCCCATGACAAATTATCGATGGAAAGTTCCCCCAGCATATGCCCCTCTTCTCAACCCCTCCCCCAACAAAAAAATCCTCCTGAAAACGCCTGTACACTTCCCAATAACCATTACTATATGTAAGCACTGGTCAAAGTTTGTAACTTGTTGCCCCTCCCACGGGGACTGTGGGGGAGTAAGTCGTCCCCAAAGACATAGTTATAAGATTTTTCGACTACGTTGAATAAAATGGCTATCTCAGAATTTTGATCTGTTGACTTTGGTAAAATAATTAGCGTGGGAGGGGGCCTAGGTGCCCTCCAATTTTTTTGGTCACTTAAAAAGGGCACTAGAACTTTTCATTTCCGTTATAATGAGCCCTCTTGCAACATTCTAGGAAAACTGGGTCGAAACGATCACCCCAGGGGAAAAAAAACAAAAAAAAAAAAAAAAAAACAACAAATAAACATGCATTTTTTTCCTTCTGGAAAAAAAATACAAAATTCCACATTTTTGTATATAGGAGCTTCAAACTTCTACAGTAGGGTTCTCTGATACGTTGAATCTGATGGTGTGATTTCCGTTAAGATTCTATGACTTCTAGGGGACGTTTCCCCCTATTTTCTAAATTAACGCAAATTTTCTCAGGCTCGTAACTTTTGATGAGTAAGACTAAACTTGATGAAACTTATATATTTAAAATCAGCATTAAAATTCAATTCTTTGGATGTATGTATTGTTATCAAAATTCCATTTTTTAGAGTTTTGGTTACTATTGAGCCGGGTCGCTCCTTACTACAGTTCGTTCCCACGAACTGTTTGACTAAATCTAAAAAAATTGATTGAGATACGAAAATTAAAATTCTAGGATTGTTTTTTTTTCCTTTTACGTTACTGTCATTACATATAATCTCGTTGGGAGATAATACTAATTATTTAATACAGATAAAAATGAGTACTAATCGGTCCGATAATTGAATTGGAACCCATTTTTTTCGTTTGTTTTTATTTTATTTGTTTCTCCCCTGTTTTTTTCCTGGCCACAGAGCCTTACGGAGGAGTCTATGTTGAATTGTTTTTGCTTTAAATTTATTTGTTGAATAAATAGATTCATTGATTGATTGATTTTGCATGTAATATTTAATTCAAAAAATTCCTTTAACGCTGTCATTTCAACAGCTTCAAATTGGCAAAAGGTGCTAAACATACATTCTTTTTCCCAATAGTTGCAACCACCTATACAATTAGTTTAAAAAAAGTCAAGTAATTACTAGCTATTGGTGAAGGGATACCGTTAAGAATTATATGGACTAATCTAAGTTGCCTTTAGGAAAAAGTACAAAAATGATGTTAAAAAAAACAAGCCCTGTTTCGGTTCACGTAAAGTAGAAGTCAAGTTCAATCAAGAGGTCGACATAGGATATAATATTTTTCTTAAAATAGTTCTTTTTACAACTTAGAACAAAATCTCGCCTGTCTTAGGCGTCTGATCAAAATTTTTAGATAACCATTTTGTTCAGTATAGTTAAAAGGTACAATAACTATATCTTTGGAGATAACATGACCTCCCATAACCACCGGAGGAAGGACCAAAAGTTATGAAATTTGCCGATTATTTACAATAGTATTTGTTATAAGAAAGTATACCGACATTTTTCGGGAGGGGGAGGCAATCTTCTGGGGAGGGAAAATTTCCCATTAGAATGGAAGTTCCCAGGGAGTGTACTTTCAAGGAGGAAATTGCCAGAATTCGTATACGAAATTAAATTCACTTGTCTTACCTTCTCGTTGGCGACCCCATCTCACATGCAAAGATGCTCTGGGGGTATTGTCTGGGAAAAATTTTCAGCGGAGTTGGAATTCTCTGGGGGATTTTCCACGGGAGAAAATCTCCATGGGGAATTTTTGGTGGAAGTAACTTTCCGCTGGGAGGGGGATTTAAGGGAAATATTTCTACACATGGGAGATTTCCCAATGACCTTAAAAAGGATCAGAAATTAAATAAAAACAAGTATTTCTTCAAATGAAAGGATGCTAAGGAGAAGTTTTCCGGCAGAATCGTAAGCAAGAAATTTCCTGTGGGAAGGAGTGGGAATTTGCAGTGAGGATGAAATTGTCAGGGGTGATTTCCCAGCGGAAGCATTTTACGTGGGAGGAACTTTCTATGGATGGATTCCTTGTGGGGGAGTTTTCTATGAATAGGGGGAAGATTTCCTGGGTTTATTTGAAAAACCATCAGAAATTAAATTAAAAAAACAAGTTTTTTCTGTTGAAATTAAGGAGCAACATTAAAACTTAAAACTAAAATAACTTATTCCGTATATGAGGTGGGCTGCCCCCTCCTCAATACACCACTTTTTACGCTAAAATTAGACCTCTTGTCTCATTCCTTTAAGAACGATTCCTGAAACCCAAGGGCCGTGTAAATAAAATTAAAACCTTTTTTTAAAAGTTCTTAAAACACTTTAGCGTGGAGGGACGGGTATTGACGGGGAAGGGGGCAGCTCGTCTCGTATACGGAATAATTTTTGCTCATTTTAAGTTTTAATGTTGTTCCTTAATTTAAGTAGAAACAACTTGTTTTAGCTTTTTTTTTTTAATTTAATACTAAAAGGATGCCACCTTGAAGCTAAGTTGAACAGCGTTGCTAAATGAGGACCTGCCAATTTTGAGCAAAAAAACTACTGAATTATTTCTAAAAACTAGAAGAAATAATTTTTTTTTGGCATTTGCAGATTTAGGCTGAAAGTGTAGTTTGGGCTGACTTCGCTATGACTATAATGATTTTTTTCTCCTTTTCATTCTATTTAATTCAACTTTAAAATTACTTTTACTATCATATATTTAATTATTCCATTCTTGCTAATGGGATGTTCAGATTGACCCACTTTCTCCTTTTTTAGCACACTATTTACTTACCAAGAGTATTATTTTTTACTATTCAAATAATTATACAGTATCACAAATTTCACAAATAGTTTAAAAACCTAAATCTTGGGAAACTTCCGATCGAAAACAGCATTTACCAAAAAAGAAAGAAAATGTCTGAAAACAGACTTAAAGTCGAGAGCAGCCATATTTATCCAGTGGTGTCCTTGGTACGGAGGAAGGGTTAGGGGACCTCTGCTCGCTAGATTTTTACCCCCTCTAGATTTTGAAACATACATTGTTGGGGGCACTTTCATTGAAAAAAGCCTCTTTTGCATTTTAATTGAAAAAAGAACTTCAAATACCACCCCCATAGACATTGAAAAATAAATTTCGCTCCCTCTCCCTCCTCCAAAAGAAATTGTGAATTGGCATCATTGAATTTATCAAAGCTTAGTCTTCAATACAGTGAAGGAGGGGAATAAGAAAAGAAGACAACACTCATCTATATCCTAACTCTAGAAAAGAGATATTGATTCGGAGTAAATCACATTCATTCATTCTACGTGAATTTAGAATACGTTCTCAGATTTTATCGCATTAAGAGTTGGCAGAAATTTTCCCAAGTTTCAAACTTGCCATGTGAATTGCCCTAGGTGATAAGTCTAAACTATTTCAAAGTTTTCATTTGAAGTAAAATGGCGCGAGGACCCTGAGAGGTATCACATAATCTTTGAAACTAAGAAAGAGTAAACTCTCAAGATCCTTCGCCATAATTGGATTTCAAAAGATAAATGTCAAAGTGAAAGATCAAAAGACACAAAAAGAGAAGGCTCTCTAAAGAGTAGAAAACGATACTTTGTAGTAGGAATGAAAATGAAAATGAGAAGGAATACACAAAGATAAAGGAAACAAAAGTGCGAAAAATAACAATGCAGGGCATCTATGTAATAAAGACAGAAGATAATGTCTACCCAAAATCCTATGAATTGTACCGCTTTCAAAATTAATTTAACTGGTTTTGGCCAGCCCCCCGCCCTCGAAGTAGCTTCCCGCATATGCGCTTAACCTACAGTTTTCGCCTCACCTTTTGTTTTGAATTTTATGGTCGGTACAACCAGCAATGGTAAATTTAGGCATCTGTCTGATGGTAATGAAAGACAACAAGGTACTCTACGTTCAGAGAGCTGCGTCTTTGCGGAAAAACAGCCGCGTTGGCGTTTTCTGTTAGCCTTCGTCCTTTTCTTTCGGCAATTTCATGCTTCATCGCAGCTCAATATCTATGTTCCAAAAAAACGGGAAACACAGTTTTAGGCTCAAAAAAGCTCCTTTGTGCTTGTAATGCAATTTAAACACTGAATTTCAAAACATAAACAGGATCTTCCATAACCCACAGTATCCAAATTGTTTTTTTTTTTTTTTTTTTTTTTTAGTTTGAAAAGATTCTTTTTTAGATTATACTTCTGAGGGATTTTATGTAATGACATTTGGATTTCTCTTTTATTGGTGGCTCAGACTATATATATATATATATATATATATATATATATATATATATATATATATATATAAATATATATATATATATATATATATATATATATATATATATATATATATATATATATATATATATATATATATACATAAATATAAATATATATATACATAAATATATATATATATATATATATATATATATATATATATATATATATATATATATATATATATATATATATATATATATATTTATGTATATATATATATTTATATTTATGTATATATATATATATATATATATATATATATATATATATATATATATATTTATGTGTATATATATATATATATATATTTATGTGTATATATATAGTGATGTCACGATGGTCACGAATAATCCTAACCAAAACCGTGACGATAACATATATATATATATATATATATATATATATATATATATATATATATATATATATATATATATATATATATATATTTATGTGTATATATATATATATTTATGTGTATATATATAGTGATGTCACGATGGTCACGAATAATCCTAACCAAAACCGTGACGATAACAGCAATGGAGGGTAACCTTAAGGATTGGTTCCTCTCGAGGAAATTATAGCCTAGTAAAGACACATCATTTGCACTGGACACTGATTAATGCATAATTTTTCTGGGTATGGTCGGTTTTGGTGTTTATTTTTGGGCTGAAAATCCTCTTCTTAGCTAAGTTACCTATTATTGGTGGTATCCTTATAGTAGCATAATATTCGTAGGAAGAAATAGCCTATATAATGAGTCGGAGGTACTAGGTTTAAGATTGCCTGAGCAGGACTTCGACTCTTGTTGTAAGAAGAGCATTACCAAGTATAGGAAACCATATTGTGACAAAAATAGGACAAGGATTACACAAAGCCATTCATATATACTCCATTCATACTGGAGGTCCCAAAGATTTCTTGCTATCCAGCTCAAAGCCGGTTATATACGTTTCGTGTAAACTTGAGAAGAAGACTTAGTCCCCGTTATGCATTGGTTCTGGGACTATTTCTTTTTCTAAGGTCATAATAATTTCAATGATTTACAGAACATGAAACTTGCAACTTGGAATGTTACAAAGTTAAAAAACAACCATCGTATCGACATTAATACTGAAGAATTCTGATAGTTGAACTGGAGCTGTAAGGAGTTTCAGAAACTCATACCCCAGGGACCAAAAATTTTGTGTTTGCAATTTTGTAGGTAAAACAATCTATTTGTAACCAACACAGTATTTGGTCACAAAATGATCCGTAAGTTAATATGGTATTCACACGATTGTAGAACAGTTAACCTTAATGCTTGGGTTACTGCAAACCTAAGACTGGATGGATCGATACAAACTGCGGCACGATATACAGAACAAGCACCGAAAAATGGTCACAAAAGGCATGGCTTTCATTCACGATAATGCCAGACTCCGTACTGCGAACTTGACAAAAGAACTCCTACAGAACTATCGATGGGTCGTTGACGACGCAGGTGGCGACATTCTATGAAAATGTCAAACAAAAATGTCAAACGTCAAATGTCAAACGATATACAGAACAAGCACCGAAAAATGGTCACAAAAGGCATGGCTTTCATTCACGATAATGCCAGACTCCGCACTGCCAACTTGACAAAAGAACTCCTACAGAACTATCGATGGGTCGTTGACGACGCAGGTGGCGACATTCTATGAAAATGTCAAACAAAAACTTGTACCAAGCCATGATAAATGCCTGGAAAATCACAGGAATTATGTCAAAAAATAGCGTGAAGGTTGCAATTTTCTGTAAAATAAATTCCGTTGCTTTATTTGTACAAATTTTTATTTTTAACTAAAAAACAGAATTTACTTTCCGAACATACCTCATAACAAAAATTCTTTGTTTAATTTGCGAAATTAGCATTATACTTGGTAAAATTTTCAAACAATCAAACTAGTATACTTGTTTAATCCAAAATCAGAAGAAAATAGAGCTCCTACTTTTCGTTACCTTTTTGACAGAAATGAATAAATACAGGAGAAAAATAGAAATAGTTCCTTCCAAAAAAGGGGAAGTCTATAGTTTCAGCTTACCAATACAGAGGATCACCCCACAGAAGCCTAATGAGACACAAACTAAATATACCTCCCTATCAGAAAACGGATATTAGGTAGTGAACGTTTCGGACGCTCCCAAAGGGGATATCGCCCTTTTCTCAGTAAGTTATTTTATTTCCGAGAAAGTATAAAAGAATTACGGAATGAGGTACAAGACAATTATAAAAACTCGGAAATTAGCACTGGTATCAAGATGAAAATAATATTTGTTCCTTTGATAGAGAACGGAGAACAGGTTTTAATTCATAAGAATGGTTAATAAGAAACGATTTAGTTTTTTTAAAGAAGATGTTAAAAAGTAATTCAAATTCATGGGCTATACTCAGTGGTGTTGATTGGGGAGATAAACCCCGAAAGTTTTTCGCCACCTCGGATTTCAAAATTAACCCTTTTTTGTATTTTCATTGAAAAATGTTGTTTTTTGGCATTTCTATAAAAAAAAATTAAGGAAAGAAAAGAAAATGACCCCTCTTCATCAATTTTGAAAATTATATTTTAACCAAACCTCCTAATTTCCGTGAATTTTCGTGAATACTGTGGAAGAGGACATTTAAGACAGGTATCATGCGATATCATATTATTATAATTAAAATATTCTTTTCATAAGTACTTCTGGATCTCAAACTGTACAAATCAAAAAACCTATTTGGAAGGACCAATGAGCACCACCAAAAATGCTAGCTCGGATTTTTTTTTTACGTCATTCATTAAATTTGTTCTAAACAATTTTAAAAGTATAGATATCAGTCAAATGTTTATTGTCCCAAAGAAATTAATTACTGAGCATTAAAACCATTCCACAGATCTGCGTTTTTCAAATGTTTTTTTTTATTAAAATACAATATAGATGGCGTCGAGTACTTAAAACGAAAGTTCCAGCCCCTAGTAATTGAGTCAAGTTTCAAGGTCAAATGAAAACGAGAACATTTTATTTTGAACAAGCAAAACAGAAAGACAGACACATATCGCTTTCTCATGGATTAGTAGCCGATGCCAGAGTCGGTCCTAATTTAATGCCAAAGACGGTGTCAACTCGTTAGAAGTTAACGGTTTGGAGCCACCTGTCAGTTTAAGGCTTTGAACTCGTTAAAAAAAAAAAAAAAAAAAAAAAAAAAAAAAAAAAAAAAAAAAAAAAAAAAAAAAAAAAAAAAAAAAAAAAAAAAGAAGCTCCGGTAACTTTTTAAACTCCTCAGTCTAAAACCTCAAGATTTTAACGTCACACGGAAATTTATCCTGCCAAAATTACTGTTTCAACGTGTGACACATTGATATTTCGTTCTCAAAAAGGATCTAGAATTTTAGAAGTGGCAGTTGGGAGTGCTTTCGGTTCGTCAAAATCATAAAAAATTTGCAAGAGACGTTTTGGATGATTATTCTGTGGAAGGGGGTCAATTACATTAAACTCCCTGTTAAAAGTTTAATCAAATATTTAAAACTGGAGACATAGATATTGGTTAAATATGAACAATTTCAGCTCATTTATTAAACTTTTCCTTTGATGTGAGATTATTTCTCCGAGGAATTAAGAGCTGAAATATAACGTTGTGCAATATCCACAAGAAAGTAAACCAGTGACAACATGTCCTCACCGTAAAAAAAAAAAAAAAAAAAAAAAAAAAGTATTAGTCAGCACCGAGGAACTTTCAGGAAATCAAAGAACCGAAGATATTTACCAATTAAAGAACTTTCCTGAATGAGAAACCGTTTTCAGCAAAGAAGATTCCGAATATCCATGAGATGAGAATTACGGCATTTGTCTTGAATCTAATCTTTTGTCTAGAAGGGATTGCTATCGAAGTGATTTAGAAGTGCCTTAGTTTAAGCGCACTTTAATTTCCTTTCTTTTGCTCAGACATTTCCTTGAGGAAAACAGAGTTGCATACAGTTGGTAAATCTTTTCATAGCTCAAAAAAAGGACGGCTAAAAAAAGAAAAGGTCTGGATGTTCTTTTTCATTTTTTCCCCACCACTACGTATGGAAAGGGTGGTTGTAGAAATTATAAAGTGGGCTTACTCGATTAAAAGTCGAAAGTTCTAGTGCCTTTTTAAAGGACCAGAAGTGGTTGAAGGGTAGACAGCTCATTCCCAGGCCCCTTTTCACTACCCAGTCTCCCTAACAGCCTCAAACCGCTTTCAGTGCATCAAACTCAAAACCATCAAAATGTACACGGGGCGTTTTGGTTTTGGATGATTATTCTGTGAAAGGGCGTCAATTACATCAAACTCCCTGCATACTCTCAGGGAAACTAAAGCGGTCAATTAAATATATAAAACTCAAGGCGTAGATATTGCTTGTCTATGATAAGGAATCCATCCCCCCCCCATGATGTCAGAACAAAATTTTTAGATAGCCATTCTGTACAAAATGAACGAAATGTATAATAAATATACCTTCGGGGATAGCACGATCCCCACAGTCCCTGAGGTAAAGGCTGCAAATTATGTGGTCGTCATTTATTTAAAAATAGGCTTTACGGTGGGAAAAAAGGGGATATTTGATTTTGGGTGTCCTATTGGCTCAAATATTTTGTCGGGGGAGAGAGGGTGAAAGGGGCTTTGGTATGGACCCAGAAACTGTTTACCCTCACTCATTTTGAAACTTAGTCGTAATCTCTCGGGCCAAAAGGAACTTAAAGAAAAAATGGAATGTTTGGGGACAAGGAACCGAAAAATGGGGCACGAAACAAGATCAAAAAACTTTAATCTCGATTGGCTTGAAACTCATATCCTCAAGTCCTTGGGCTAAGGGTCACCAATACAGAAGTAAAAAAAAAATATAGGTTCAACCAAAAGTGGGACCCGACAAGTGCCTAAAAAGCAGTTTTTTTCTAAACGACTTGAAACTTCAAACCAAGTCCCTGGGCCAAGGTACCCAGCTGCATCATCAGATCGGCTTGAAACTTTGTTTGTAAGTCCTTGGGTCATGGGAAACCCTGTCCATAAGCAAATTGAAAAGAAAATTAGCTCCCCTGAAAATGGAGCCCAAAAAAGAGACAAAAAACTTCAGTTGGGGCATGAGCCCCCAAACGCGTGTCCAAAAAATGTGTTTTATTTTTGATTGATCTAAAGCTTTCAAGAATTGTCACTTGAGCTACGAGGAGCAAAAATCTTACTGACAGGGAAAAGATTTGAGGGATAAAGTAAAAAAAAAAACTTTCCAAAATGTCCCTCAGGCGAGGAGAAGCTAATGTACAGAAAGTTTTTTAGCATGGTCCACCAGAATTAGGCCAGAAAAAGCACCAACGACTTTTTTTCTGGATCAGAATTGTACCTTTTAAGTCCTAAGATCAAAAGAACCCCGATGCATGAAAAAAAGCATGATGGTTCCTTTCGAAAAATACACAAAAAACGGTTTTTCTCCGGGTCACTCGAAATTTTCATTCGAAATTTACACCTGTCAAATAACGTTCTGTCTGTTCAGAAGGTTTACGTGGACAGTAGAACTACTCTCATTTGTAGTAATCAAACAGTTCGTGGTAACGAACTGTAGTAAGGAGCGACCCGGCTCAATAGTAACCAAAACTCTAAAAAACGGAATTTTGATATTAATAATTACATCAAAAGAATCGCATTTTAATGCTGATTTCAAATATATAAGTTTCACCAAGTTTAGTCCTACCCATCAGAAGTTACGAGCCTGAGAAAATTTGCCCAATTTTAGAAAATAGGGGGAAACACCCCTAAAAGTCATAGAATCTTAATGAAAATCCCACCATCAGATTCAGCGTATCAGAGAACCCTACTGTACAAGTTCCAAGCTCCTATCTACAAAAATGTGGAATTTTGTATTTTTTGCCAGAAGACAAATCACGGATGCGTGTTTATTTGTTTTTTTTTTCCCCAGGGGTGATCGTATCGACCCAGTGGTCCTAGAATTTTGCGAGAGGACTCATTCGAACGGAAATGAAAAGTTCTAATGCCCTTTTTAAGTGACCAAAAAAATTGGAGGGCACCTAGGCCCCCTCCCACGCTCATTTTTTTCCCAAAGTCGTGTACATTTTTTTCCCAAAGTCGTGTTCTGAGATAGCCATTTTATTCAGCATAGTCGAACAACCTTATAACTATGTCTTTGGGGACGACTAACTCCCCCACAGTCCCCGTGGGAGGGGCTGCAAGTTACAAATTTTGACCAGTGTTTGCATACAGTAATGGTTTTTGGGGAGTGTATAGACGTTTTCAGGGGAATTTTTTGGTTGGGAGGGGGGTTGAGAAGAGGGGGTTATGTGGGGGATACTTTCCATGGGGATAGGCCTAAAAGTACCCAAAAAATTGGGGGACAACTGGGCCTCCTCCCCCTCCTTTTTCTCAAAATCATTCGATCAGAACTATGGGAAAGCCATTTAGCCAAATAAATAAATATGCAAATTTCGCTTTAATTATTCATCTGCGGAGAACCGAAATCAAAACATGGATTAACTAAAAAACATTCAGAAATTAAATATAAAAAAAACAAGTTTTTTTTAACTGAAAGTAAGGAGCAACATTAAAACTTAAAACGAACAAAAATTACCCGGTATATGAAAGTGGCTGTTCCCTCTTCAACGCCCTGCTCTTTACGCTAAAGTTTTTACCGTTTTAAGAGGTAGAGTTAAGAGAAAGAGTCAAACTTTAGCGTAAAGAGCGGGGCGTTGAAGAGGAAAAGCCCCTTTCATATACGGAGTAATTTCATATAAAGAAGTATGCGCATATTGCCTTTTCGTCAGTTGTACATCCCCCTCATCATGCCCTGAAAGTTTCCACTTAATATTCTTAAGCCATTCACAAAATTAAAAATCTTTATTTCGATCTGAATGTTTCTATTTTTCATAATATCAGAAAAAAACGTTATAGCCGAGATTACCGAAAAAAATGAATTTAATTCAAAGAAGATGCCTGCAGTATACTGATATGCTGCAGTATTGAACTAGCTCTCAAAGGGATTACACCTATTTGAACTTTTGAATTGTTTGAACTTGATTCCTTAGCCATGAATTAATTAAGTGACTACAGAAATTGTGCAATCTGATACTTGAATTTATCACACAATCAGATTTTTGGCGTTTTGAATTGAGAAAATTAGATACGATAGCCAAGTGTGGTGTGTAGAGAAAATTGGATATAATTTGCCTGCACGTTAATTACACTTTTTAGTGTAGAGAAAAATTAGCAGTTGGGCCGACCTCGCACAGTTTGGACTGATTGTTCACTTGGATACATTAGTGAGGCTCGGCCCTCACGGAAAGATAAGTTTCTTTCACTTTATAATCTTTCATTTACTAGGCATGAATCCTGCGAACATTAAAGTCAGTGATTTATTCCTAGCCAAATTTGAGGGCTATCCCCTCTGGCCAATTCGAATCCTAGAGGTAATGACGACGGCAAAAGAAAGGGCTGTTCCCTCTTCAACGCCCTGCTATTTGCGCTAAAGTTTGACTCTTTCTCTCAACTCTAATTTTTAAAACAGTAAAAACTTTAGCGTAAAGAGCAGGGCGTTGAAGAGGGAACAGTCCCTTTCATATACGGGGTAATTTCTGTTCGTTTTAAGTTTTAATGTTGCTCCTTTCTTTCAGTAAAAAACTTGTTTGTTTTTTTATTTAATCCATTTACTAGACGAATCACTCTCGTCCAACTCAGCTCTGAGACCGGAGTAGAGCTCATTCTTTCCCCGAAAGATTAAATAAATAAAAAACAAGGTCTTTTTCAACTGAAAGTAATGAGCAACATTAAAAATTAAAACGAACAGAAATTATTACATATATGAGGGGGTTCACCTCCTCGTCAATACCTCGCTCTTTACACTCAAGCTCGAATTTTGTTGCAATTCTTCAAGAATAACACCTGAATCCCGAAGGCCGTTTAATTAGAATAAATGACTCCTTTGAAAGTACTAAAAATACTTTAGCGTAAAGAGCGAGGTATTGACGAGGGGGCGAACCCCCTCATACACGTAATAATTTTTGCTCGTTTTAAGTTTTAATATTTCTCCTTACTTTTAGTTGAAAAAACTTGTTTTTTTTATTTCTGGTCGTTTTTTTTTAATAATGCTGGGAAAACCGCACCCCCTTCATGGAAAATTGTCTTCTTCCATGAAAAATTGCTCCATGAAAAGATCCTCCAACGTAATTCCCTCCCTCTACCCCCCAGAAATCCCCCTGAAAACGTCTGTAAATTCCTAACAACCAATACTATATGTAAACAATGGGGACATTTCATAACTTGCAACCCTTCCCCCGGGGACTGTTGGGGATTAAGTTGTCCTCAGAGACATAGTTTTTAGATTATCGACTATGATGATCAAAATGGCAAAATGGCTTTTGATCCGGTGACTTTGGGAAAAATGAGGGTGGGAGGGGACCTATTTGTCCCTCAATTTTTTCGGACACTTCAAAAGGATACTAAAACTTTTAATTTCCGTTCGAATGAGCCCTCTCGCGACATTCTAAGTCCATTGGGTTGATACGACCCCCCTCGAAAAAAAAAAACAAAAAAACAAAAACAAATAAACACTCATCCGTGATCTTTCTTCTGGCAAAAAAAAATACAAAATTCCACATTTTCGCAGAGAGAGGAGCTTGAAACCTTTATAGTGGGGTTCTCTGATTCGTTGAATCTGATGGTGTTATTTTCATGAAGATTATATGACTTTTAGGGGGTGTTTTCCCCTTTTTTGAAAATAAAGCAAACATTCTCAGGCTCGTAACTTTTGATGGGTATAACTAAACTTGATGAACCTCATATATTTAAAATCCGATTCTTTTGATGGATCTATTCGTATCAAATTTCCATTTTTTAGAGTTTCGGTAACTATTGAGCCGGGTCGCTCCTTACTTACATGAAAAGAATTCAAGAAATCTTTTGGGAAATTGTGCGATATGAAAACGTATTGTTCCTTTAAATATAGTACCTAATGGAGCACTAAGGGGTCCAATCAGCGTCGAAAGCCTAGGCCATCTTTTCCTGATTTGACTTTCCTGATTAGGAGTGCACAATACACGACAGCATGCTATATTCCGATAAAATGTTTCGTAAAGTAGGTAACGTAAACCATGTGACGGCAAGCAAATTTACGTTTAATTTTCTATTTGACCTGAAATGTTCTTTGAGGTGGATTTATGCTTTTTTGGTAGTTCAGTTAAGACAAACTGATGAAAAAAAAAATACTTGATGGACCTTATTCATCTGTCTGTTCACATTTTTTCTTTTACCAATTTCTCTCAAGAGTGCTTTACTTGCTGCTTTATATAAGCGTCAGTCACGGAATGACCTTCGCAGTTACCGAGCAGTATAACTGTAGCATGTACTTAGCAGAATTTTCGAAAGAGCAACGATATTTCGTCTTATTGTTTTTCTACAATTATTTTTTTAACTCGATTTCTACTTTGGTTTTTGTGCAAAACCTTTTACAGAGCATGCATATACAAGTACTTTTGAAATTGTTACACTCAGCACTAGAACCTAGTCGGATTCCTCCCACCTTAATCCAGTATTGTCGCGAAGCATTTGATTATCTAACCATAAAATTCCTCAATGGGACATACCACGGCATGAATCTTTGCCAGATTGTGCCAATCATCGTCAACAAATAATTACGATACATTTGCCCCCCTTGGCGCTGAACAAAATGACAAAGCAGGAAAACAAATAACCATCCATCGCGTGCGGTATCGCAAACGTGCGACAAAAACAAAAAGATCCAGGTTTCAGAGGGAGAGCGAAAGAATATTTTTCTAGATCATAACAAGCCTCATAATGAGGTCAGAACAGTACCAACGTTACTTCTGATGAAGTTCGAACGATAAACGTCGAAGTGCTTTAAAAAAAAGACTGAAAAATATGTAATGCCTTAGTCCTGGAAAGTATACTGCACTATATACAAATAATAATGCAAATAATATGTGTGTCCGATAAATGCTGATGTTACCCTCTTTCCAACTTGGATAATTGAAGGAATGTGGACGCAAATAGATTTTTCCAATCGATTCGGCATGAATAAATGAACAAGAAAGCATGAGTAACTCAATTTACTGTTTTCGGTCATGTTCCCCTAGTCACATGGATGAGGATATGACGCATCAATTTGAAAATAATGAAAACAATCATGCTGTGTCTTAACTTGGCATGACCAAGATAGTGGCGTCAATTAGGAAGGGGGCACATACCCCGTAGATCACCCCGATTTTGGAAATAAGTTTTTTGGGTATTTTCATAAAGTGCCTCTTGTGGTATTAACCTTGAGAAAACAGAAAAAAATTAACAAATTTGCCACAAACATATATTTGAAGATAAATTTTGCCCATCCTAAATTTCATGAATTAGAGCCAATAGACCAAGATCCCTCGGAAATTAAGATTTGTTTTTAAAAGTCAATACATCGTTCGGATGTTCGATATTATGCTCGGTATCTCGACGTCGTTATCAATTTTCACGCGCACTAATCACTTGCTCCTTTGAATAGACAAATGAACTTATTTACACCATTGTTCGCCTTTTTCCCATGACGAGTATTCAACGGATATACAAAGAATCAAAAAAGGCAACATACAAGTAGCTAAAAGGTGTTAAAACAATAGACCTCACAAAAGAAATGAGATGAATAATTATGTCCTTGACAAGAAGGGTTGATGAAACCTTTTTATTGTTTTCTATCGTCAGACTAATCCTCTAACCGACAGAGCATGACACATACACAAGCGTGGCGAATAGAATTAACTGCAGAGCGTCGCATAGACGAGTGACTTGACGATTTTTCCAGTGTTTAATGCATGAATACCGTGAATACAGAGTAAAGAATATCAGAAGATTTTTGCATAAGATGGTTGATACCAAACTTCAATGAAATCATGAACTGTAGAAATGAGAACGCTAAAACAATTACACGCAAGTGAATAATGAAAAACATGACTAAAACACAAATTAGTTTCGCGGTAGCTCATGCACGATTACTTATTCCTGAACGTTTTTTTCTCCTCAGTGCAGTAATGCGTCAAGGATTTCCGGCGAGTTTCAATTGCCTTTTTTAAGGATTTTTGTAAAAATTTTATTCAAATTAAAACACAATAAAACTCATTACATATAGACAATATCTGGCCTTCAAATCATGAAAGATAAGTTTCTAAAGCAATAATTGGAGCGAAGCGTGTAATCTGAAATCGCAAAAAACGTCAGCAATATATTGTTTTAAAAGAATTAAGGAAAATGAACTTCGAGCAAGACTGAGTAAGCTCCATAGTATTAATTTCGAAAATGAAAAGAAAACTACTAAAGAAAATATTACCTATAAAGTAGGAATGCTATAAATAACAAGGATTTCTAGAAGATACCGTAATAAAACGTAGAAATAAAAACGAAAATGTATCAAATAGTTCGTGGTAACGAACTATAGTAAAGAGCGACCCGGCTCAATAGTAAACAAAACCCTAAAAAAACGGAGATTTGATATCAATAGTTACATCAACAGAATTGTATTTTAATGCTGATTTTAAATATATAAGTTTCATCAAGTTTAGTCTTACCCACCAAAAGTTACGAGCCTGAGAAAATTAGCCTTATTTTAGAAAATAGGGAAAAACACCCCCTAAAAGTCATAGAATCCTAACGAAAATCACACCATCAGATTCAGCGTATCAGAGAACCCTACTGTAGAAGTTTCAAGCTCCTATCTACAAAAATATGGAATTTTGTATTTTTTGCCAGAAGTTATATCACGGATGCGTGTTTATTTGTTTTGTTGTTTTTTGTTTTTTTTTCCAGGGGTGATCATATCGACCCAGTTGTCCTGGAATATTGCGAGAGGGCTTATTTTAACGGAAATGAAAAGTCTTTTTTACTATTTTAAAAAGTAGATTTGAGAGAAAGAGTCAAAGTTTAGCGTAAAGAGCGGGGCGTTGAGGACGGAACAGCCGTTTTCATATATGGAGTAATTTCTGTTCATTTTAATTTTAATGTCGCTCCTTACTTTCAGTTAAAAAAAAACCTGTTTTTTATTTAATCTTGCTTTAGGTTTTGGATGCTTCACTCAGGATATAGTAGCACGATGTAGAATAAATAACATCGGTGGCAGGTGCAGTGGGGGAGAGAGCAAACAGACAATCTGTCCACAAGGCTCCGTTTATCGTTTTATAAAAAAAATGTTATCAGAAGAAATTCGACTGTCCATCATTTCTCAAGGTCTCCTTGAGGTCATTGTTTAATGAAGGATCGAGGTGACACCCTCTACCTTTAAAACCAGAAATGGAACACAAAAGCAGGTAAAAGTTCCTTCACTATATTGGGCATGCCAAGTTAAGACACAAAATGATTGTTTTCATTAGTTTCAAACTGATGCATCGTATCCTCATCCATGTTACCAGGGAACATGACCGAAAACAGTAAATTGAGTTATACACGTTTTCTGGTTCATTTATTCATGCAGAATCAAATGGAAAAATCCTGTTTAATGAAGGATCGAGGTGACACCCAATACCTTTAAAACCAGAAATGGAATACAAAACCATGTAAAAGTTCCTTTCAGATAAGATGAACTCCAGTAAAAATCCGGCTCCGTGATAGGAAACCCCCTAGGTTTTCGTGAAATGGGATTTCTGTACGCTCCACCCCTTAATACATCCTCAACTTTGCCGGAAATATAATACCTATTCAGCATGGCCATATTTAAGAAAATAAGGTAACGACTTACGAGATTCTTGCGATTATGACGATCAGAGTTGATTGCTTCCTCTCCCCAAACAGCTGATGATTACCGTACTGCAAGCATTAGGCGACAGCAAAACCTTGTCCACTGCAATTTCACAATACTTTAAAAGATATTGAAATTAAGACCACCTTTTAAACCATCCATTCCACTTTTCAGCAGCGTAATCATACCCATTGCTTTGTATGGGTGCGAAACATGGACAGTAAATGCCGAAAAAAAGTGCAAGTTCCTTACGTTCATAATGAGATATCTCCGCTAGATGACCAAAAATAATACACTGACCATCTTAAAAGTGAGGATCTCCAAAAAGGACTAGAGTAAATAGACACAACCCTTAAGAAATCGAAAATACACCAATCGTCCTGACTCAGTCATGTTAAGAGCCATCCCCAGCCAGAAGTACCCTAACGTTCTTAAATCAAACGACTGAGGAACCTCAGCAAGGATGAAGACCCCATAAAAGAATGACCGATAACTCTGATTGACATCATATTACCCAATTATACTAGACTGCAACCGAAAAGACTTCTTATGTCCTAGCTCATGAAGCATTGAAAAGAGCGATCCCTACGTCCCATGATGATGGACGAGAATTAAGTAAGTAATGAGTAGAGAAATTAACCACGTTACTTACTTATTAGAATCAACTGTGATTGATGACGGTTAAGGATGTCTAGGCAGTAATAAAGTGCTTCCAGGGCAAGTATTGACAGAGTGAATTTACTTAACTACACTAACAGTTAGAACAAGTGAAAACATGAACCAGTCCATTTAATCAAATGGTGGGTTAGCTTACCATTAACGTTTCTCCGCTATTTTATTCAACAAATTACATTCGTAGCCACGATTACCTAGCCACGACATATGTCACATTCTTTTCACATAATGTCATTGTAGCTCATGCAGTTTTACGACTGTTCTCATACCTCACTCTTTTTCGACAAGCCTCTAGTGACCTTATGTAGATCCTGGGGGTTCCCGGCAAGGAAGCCCTCTAAGATTAAGCCTAAAATCAAAGACCAGAAACATGACATAAACATCATTTGGAATCTAGACACATTCCTTAAAAAAATGGTTGCTAATTTAATGCCTTTAATTGTTTTCTTCTGTTGAAATCTTATTAATAACGACAATAAAGAAGCCATCTCATTATGATAAGAAATGGGAAAGAGAAACATGACACACTAAATAGAATATCTGAAAACCACTTCATTTCCTTACGGACGACAAAATATATTTCCAATTTATGATTAGTTTCCATTCAGAGAGAGAGGAGCATCCTCACAATTCTTTTGTATCAAAAAGGAACAATACCGAGAGAAAACAAAAAGCCCTAGTCATCAAAAAGACCTCTTGATAAACTGAAGTCTTCATCACCCGTACTGGAAACTAGAAAACAAAGGTCATCTTACGGTGCATGTGATATCACTTTGCAGCCCTCACTTCTATACAAAAGCAAGAAGTAAAGTGCACTCTTGATTCAGGATGAGGTTGAAAAATAGAAAGGAACTTTCTATACGACTACAATTGGAATTAATCGATGTTTTTGGTATAATTATACAGTAGTTTCTCAAGTTGAAATGAAAATTTGTTCAAAAGCAATTTCGTTAGTTTAGCTATTGATCTTTTATAATATTTTCAATAACAGTTCGGGTATATGTTCCTTCTAAAATAAGAGATTTTGCAACATGCCTACAGCTTTAACTAACACGAACAGGACAAGATACTTAAAGCACTTTTTAAAGCAAGTTCGTAAGTACCGTACAATTCCATAAGTCTAGGTTACTGTCTCTTGTAAATTTTTATAACTTTGATTCCATAGTGGTTGTTATACTCCTGGCGATCACATTAATCACAAAAATGACTTAAATAACGGCAAAGACTCCAGGGCCTTTCCATTATACAAATAATTATTTCCATTATACTAATATAATTAACATTATACCATTATACGAAGAAAGAGTATAATGTGAACTGTAGTGAACAGCAGAAAACACTACATAGTCCTGGCTGAACTTGCTTCAATACTAAGGTTAGCACAGTTTCATTGTAGGTATAATTTTTAATTTTCTTGTTTGTTATCATAAACTGAATTTTACCTTTAATCTACCTATTGTTCTGTTAGCGATATATAGCGGAAAGTTTCAATTATTTTTCGTCTACAGTTCACTGTATTTAATATTTCCTCATTACATTATCTTCTGTATGGCTTGCATATGATTAACAATCAAAATACCCGCATGAAAAGAACATCACGAGGAAAGGAAAGGGCTTCCTTTCATATTGAACCGTCCATACCCCAAAACGAGAGACTCCTTTTTCAGTTGTCTACTTAGAAACTATAATACCGAAGCCTTTTAGTTTCTCTTATTTCTTTAGATTTTTAACTTGGGCCCTCTTAAAAAAATTGGACTATATTAGAATAAAGGGCCACGCGGACCAGTATCGCGGACCAATGCATTAGTGGGCCCTAGTTCCGTCACTAATTTCTTGAGTAATGGAGCGGCAATCGAAAAGAATGTAGAAGATTATAGCAACGGCACTGTGTATTAAAAAGCTAGTCCTACTCACAAAATTTCCTTGGCCTTCCCATGCAATTATATTTTCTAGTAGAGTATTATAACGTACATACGTTTTGACAACACATCCCTTTTGATTTTCACTTTTCTATTAGAAGAAAACAGAAACCATAAAAGAAATATGAAAAAAAAAAGTTGTTTCGATTATAAATTGCTTGATAAAACAACTTAAAACGGAAATTTCAAGGGAACAATAAACGGAAGTTAAACAAACAAAAAAAATAAATAAGATGTGCCCTTTAATGCTAAAGCCCGTGGATACCCTCTTCCCCCTTCGACAACTGCTGTAGATTATACATTTGGACTATTTTACCAAAAGGGTGCAAGTTACTGATTTACGTGGAAGTCACATGGGTGCGTTTCTGCACAAAATACTGCACTTTTAGGATATGCAGGGTAATTCTTCAAAGAACGACGAATTTTTATGTCATTGACGCAGCTCATGAGGTTAGAGAAAACGCATGTGCATTAAGCGAAGCCCCGCAGACAGGACAAAATAAAAAAGCATGACAGAATTAATTTTGGCAAAAAAATAAGTCTCTTTACATCCTCTATACAACCCTAATATTAGGCTTTTATACTTCACGTGGTCCCCGTCACTGAACTTTCTGGTCTGAAATTGTATGTAGTTTTTGGTGGCATTCTTTCAAACAGATCGTGGTAACGAACTGTAAGTAAGGAGCGACGCGGCTGAATAGTAACCAAAACTCTAAAATCCGGCATTTTGATAGCTCTGTAAGCTCAGCTAGAGTCAACCCAGCTCTAAATGTGTACCTGGAGAAACCTGGGGGAAAACACAGGAAGCGTCAGATGATTTGCCCCCAACCACGCATTGCATTCTCGGCCGAAGGCATTGAATCAGAATATCGGTACTTGCGCAACGCAGACAACGGGTCAGCACGCAAAAGTCTTAAAAAAAATTTAAGTTAGGAACTCACCGACTAAAAAAATGAGAATGTTATTATTGAATTAATAGAATCAATACCTGAATTACCTAATTAATCAGATGATAAATTAAATTAATAAATCAAATTAATTAAGCTTTCGTTTTTCAAGTATTTGCCTTGCTTCAGGTTATCGGAAAAGATGAATGCATCCTTACAAAAGACATCTTGTTTGGACCGATTTCTAACTCAAAATCAATTCTATTAAATACAGAGAGACCCCAATAAGAGTGAAATTGATAAGAAACCTATTTTAGTTTTGTGTAGCCCTCGAGACAGTAATTAATGTAGTGATGCTTATTAGCTGAGTCAGGGGCAATTAAGTATACATACAGGGGCACATAAAATAAGAGCAAAGTTGAATAGCACCAAGTAATCAATGATCCAGTCTTTGGGAAGTCTAATTTAGCTTAGTTGATTCATCACACACTAACCTTACCCTGAGTCAATTAAGGCCTACTCAACCAAACATAGGAATGACTTCTAGCCCTATCGACCGCAATACTTGTTTTTCTCCGGTAGGAATACCTTCTTAAATGCCAGGGGAAATAAAAGTCAATTAGGGCAGATTAAGCATCAGACGAGAAAATATTTCTCGTCACCACACTAATTTTATCACAGCATTTCTATAAAAGTTGCCGAAGGATTCTATAGATGTGGATCTTCCCAGTACAAGGGATCAATTTTTTCCGACAGTACTAAAGGATAAAAGAAGATGGCAATTGTAAGGTGAACGCTACAAATACAATTCAAAGCTTTAAGAAAGGAATAGACAATGGTCTATGATTAAACTAATAGGAACAATGGTCTCTTGGATAATAGTAAACACATATCTTTGTTCTACAGCTCATTCTGAATTGTTATATTAAAAACGCGCTTTAAAAACAAAACTTAAACAAAGATACAAAAAGATTAAAGGTAGGAATCAAACAAGGCATAAATTAAGCAGGAATAAAATGTAAGATTTTGAATGCAATGAAGACACTATCAACGGGGTTGTATCCAAAGTGGAAGGAGGTTAACCAGTTTGACGCCCCTTCCGAAGAAAAAATCAATTTGTAAAAAATAAATAAAAATACTGACAAATAAATCTTTGATGCATTTTGGAAAGTTATTGCCCCCCCCTCTCTTCCAAACAAAATCTTAGATATGGCCTTGACTGTCATTTATGTCAATTCTAATAAATGATTCGATTTTGAATCATATGAACTTCAAGCAGAATAAAGAAGTATAATTGAAGCCTAAATGTATTATTAATAACGAACACTGGCTACTAGGTAACATCACACACTTGTACACTTCCAGCTGTATAACAGACGAAATGACATGATAGGAGTAATGAAAAATATAGGAAGACTAAGCTGGAGTGGTTCATTCTATGGAACCATGGTTGGCATTTAAGGTGGAAATAGATGTACTCTGAAAAATAATCAACATGCATCTTAGTTTTAGAGCTTGTAAGTCTGAATCTATTTCAAATATAGGAAAAATATGAAATGGAACAAGGATAACTATCTAAAAAGATAACTAATATAAAACATAAGTCAGACGGCTAAAAAAAAATATAAAAAAAATTAATCAGAAGTATTGCACAAATTTTATTGAAAAAAGGAACTGATTTACGTCATCAGAACAGCACCGAAACAAAAGCACTATGAAAAACAAAATATACAGCGAAAGGCGCGTAAACAAGGAAAGGGCTCATCATATTGGCCCAAATCTCATCATTTTTCCATATATGCTAATATCTTTATCCAATTCACATTTTTGCGTTTTTTTTCTAATTCCCTCACCCTAATACATAAAGTATTCAATCTCTTCCAGGTTTTAATCAGAATGCTAAGTGGAGATGGACTATGAAAAAGGTGACCTATAAACCTTCCAACTCCTCTTCGAAATTGAACGATACTGGAGTATATAAAAGAAAATTGGAAAGTCGCATCCACAAAACAAGGACGAGCGCGAAATGGATGGGCTTTTCATCTAGACGGCTTCAAGGTTTTGAGGCACTTTCGATTCTGCTTATCTTAAATGCTATCTTTCGTCAGCGAAACCCAATTATTTGTAGTTATTTTCGCTTCAAATCACTTTAGTAAAAGAAAGGTGGGCAAATTGAATTTAGGGCCACCTTGGAATAGTATTAAAAACGACGATAAATTAAACAACAAAAGAAAATTCTTCACATGAAAGTAAAGAGCAACACAAGAATTTATAACCAACAGAAATTATACTTTATATGAGCGAGGGGGGGCTGCCGCACCTCTTTACGCTAAAGTTGTACTTTTTGTCCCACTCCTAATTAAAAAAATCTTCAAATGAAAGTAAAGAGAGGTATTAAAATTAATAACGAGCTGAAACTCTTCCACATACGAGGAGGGGAATTCCCACCCTCCTCAAGTCCCGATATTTACTCTAGAGTGGTGCTTTTTGTCACAGTCCTTCAAGAATGACTGCTCAAACACAGGAGACGTTCAGTTTGTGTAAGAAGTATCAATAGTGCGCAATAAAACTTTGGCATAAAGACACAGGGTTGAGGAGGGAGTAGTCCCCCTCGCGAACGGAATAATTTGTGATCGTCTTAAGTTTTAGTGTCACTCTTTACTTTCATAAAAAAAACTTTTTTTTTATTGTATCTCTATCATAGTGCTAGGCATTGAACTACTTCACAAGATCTCAAGCATAATTACTTTACTAAGCATTCACAAATGTTTCATTTTCAAATTTTCTTAAACCGCGTAAAATTAAAGATATTTAAAAAAGGATAAACTTTTGTAATTATATTTTTATTATTAAGTTTTTATGATTTTTTTAAATATTCTTAAACATTAATTTTTTTGTAATCCAAACTTGACACCATTGATGCAATCTGTTTTTTTTAGAACTAGTAATTTGTTTTTATTGGTGCTAACCAAGTATACATCAAGTTTGAAACAAAAACGTCAAAATCAATAATAAAAGTGTTTTTTTTTTTAACTTTAAGTCGTACCGGTAAACGTTCTTCTAAAACTAAATGGCTTGAACTTCACATTTAATCATTCTGGAAGAAATGTAATAGAAAAAACATTAGGGGAAGAGAACTTTCTAATAAACGTTTTTTGAGACACTATCGGAATTTTGTCTAGTTTAACTCTTGATTTTCATTGCTTTTTGGTAATGATTTATTTAAGTTTGAAAATTTGAATCAACATAATTGAACGTTTTTTGTTTCTTATTTTATAAAAGTTTTCATGGGATGAAACCGCTAAATACTTTGAGTCTATTACGTGACTTAGTCAAACACTTAAGGAGGTTATCTCGGTAAAGTAGTATCTGTTGAACTTCCTTTCAAAGAAACTAACAGACAGATTTTCAGGAACAACCTCCCTGTGGAAACCACCCCAGATGGAGGAGCACCATCAAAGCTGTTCTTCAAGTACTAAGTGCGAGGTGTCCCCTTTTGTAAGTAATCCGACAATACCATCTTTCTGCGTGGTTACCGTATTTGCTTGGCAAAAAATGGAGCAAAGATATATGTCTCGTCTGATGGAGGGAGGTATTGTAATCGTAGAAAACGGCCAGTAATGCCGCATCAAGTCTCTCAAGTAGAGATGGAAAAGATGCTCGGTCTGGGCGAAAACTCACCCTTTATGTTCTATTTCAGAACCTCTTGAGTGGTACTCGCAGGGTTCTAGAAGCATCCCTAAGAACTTGATAACCGTATTAGCTTTACTGGAAATGGACTAAAAGACTTTACCAATGAAAGATATTTATCGGTATCTGTAGATCCAATATTGGTCGGATCGTTATCTAGCTTATGAATTGGGATGACACTCGGACTTCTAAACCCTTGAGAAGGAACCGGGAAGAAAGAAGAGGTGGAAAGGCACTACAATACTTGAGCATAATAATTGGTAGGTCATTTGGACCGGATGAATCTGCCACAAAAAGGCACTATAGAGCCCAAAGGATTTCCGGAGCAGGGTAGTTGACGCGGTCAAGGACAGTATCTGAGCGATGAGGAAATTCAAGGATTTCCTTGCCGTCGTCATCAAGACTTAAAAACTCAGCAAAGGCCTTAGCGGGAGCTTCGGTTTTTGTCTGAAAATATTTGATTATAATTCCGCCATCTAAAGGTGGGGAAGCGATTTCCTTTGACGATGGCATCACTACCTTAATGCACATGAACAGCGCTACCATGCACTTTCACAATAAGTAATCAGTCGCCTTCACTCTTACACTAAAGTGAACGCTTGTTTGTTTAATGCTGGATTTGTAGAAATCACTTGTTATAAAGGTTTATAAAAGGTGATACCATTTTTCCAATCTCATTTAACATGCTTACTGCTAGATTCGGCGTACAGATTGTTTTCTTTGAACCTTCATGTTTACAAATTTTACATATTTGCCAAGAAAAACGGTATCATTTTGGTGAAAATAACTGCTTATACGAACACTCATACTGTTAAAAATAACAAACATAACAAACGTGGTAACGAACTGTAGTAAGGAGCGACCCGGCTCAATAGTAAACGGGAGTCTAAAAAATGGAATTTTGATACTAATAGATACAGCAAAAGCATCAGATTTTCATGCTGATTTTAAATATATAAGTTTCTTCAAATTTACTTTTACCCATCAAAAGATACGAGCCTGAGAAAATTTGCCTTATTTTGGAAAACAGGGGGAAATATCCCCTAAAAGTCATAGAATCTTAACAAAAATCATACCATCGCATTCAGTGTATAAGTGAACCCCACTATAGAAGTTTCAAGTTCCTATCTACAAAAATGTGGAACTTAGTATTTTCTTCCAGAAGACCGATCATGGGTGCCTTTTTTTCAGGGATGATTTTATTGACCCAGTGGTCCTAGAGCGTCGCGAGAGGGCTAATCTTAACGGAAATTAAAAGTTCTGGTGCCCTTTTTAAGTGACCGAAAGATTGGAGGGCCCCTAGGCCCCATCCCACGCTTTTTGTTCCCCAAAGTCAACGGATCAAAATTTTGAGGTATCCATTTTGTTCAGCACAGTCGAAAAACATAATAACTATGTCTTTGGGGACGACTAACTCCCCCACAGTCCCCGGTAAAGGGGCTGCAAGTTACAAATTTGACCAGTGTTTTCATACAGTAATGGTTATTGGGAAGTGTACAGACGTTTTCACGGGGATTTGTTTGGTTGGGGGGGGGGGGGTTGAGCGGAGGGAGCTACGAGGAAGGATCTTTCCTTGTAGGAATTTGTCATGGGGGAAGAGGAATTCCATGAAGGGGCGCATAATTTTCTAGCATTATTTAAAAAACAATAAATAAATAAATATGAAAAAGTTTTTTCAACTGAAAGTAAGGAGCAGCATTAAAACTTAAAACGAACAGAAATTATTACGCATATGAGGGGTTCATCCCCTCTGAAATACCTCGCTCTTTACGCTAAAATACTCTTAGTAATTTCAATAATTTGTTCTACGGCCTTTGTGATTCTGGGGTCATTCTTAAAGAATTGAGACAAAATTTAAGCTTTAGTGTAAAGAGCAAGGAATTAACAAGGGGGCAAACCCCCTCATACACGTAATAAAACTATACGAATATAGAAATTCGTTACGTAAGTAAATTCGTAAGGTATATATATATTTTTTTTACTAATAAAAACATTCGTAAAAATCAAAAGTTTTAGTTGCCTTTTTAAGTGAAAAAAAAATTGGAGGGCAACTAGGCCTCCTCCCTCAACCCTTTTTTCTCAAAACCGTCCGACCAAAACTAAGGGAAAGCCATTTAGCCAAAAAAAATTAATATGCAAATTTTGATTTCAAACAGTTCGTGATAACGAACTGTGGTAAGGAGTGACCCGAAACTCTAAAAAACGGAATGTTGATACTAATAGTTACATCAAAAGAGTCGTATTCTTATGCTGATTTTAAATATTTAAGTTCCATCAAGTTTAGTCTTACACATCAAAAGTTAAGAGCCTGAGAAAATTTGCCTTATTTTAGAAAAAAGGGGTAAACATCCCCTAAAGTCATAGAATCTTAACCAAAATATGAGAAAGCCATTTAGCCAAAAATAATTAATATGCAAATTTCGTTTTAATTATTCATGTGCGGTGAGCCAAAATCAGAACATGCATTAATTCAAAAACGCTCAGAAATTAAACTAAAAAAAAACTAGTTTTTAAACTGCAAGTACGGAGAGATATGAGAACTTAAAACGAACAGAAATTATTCCGTATGTGAAAGGGGCTGTCCCCTCCTCAACGTCTCGCTCTTTACGCTACAGTTTTTTTTATTGTTTTAAAAAGTAGAGTTGTGAGAAAGAGTCAAACTTTAGCGTAAAGAGCGGGGTGTTGAGAAGGGGGACAACCCCTTTCATATACGGAATAATTTCTGTTCGTTTTAAGTTTTAACATCGCTCCTTATTTGCAATTAAAAAAATTGTTTTTTTATTATTTAATAGTATGAAGAGACTATCTTTGGCCAGCCCTTACGCTTGCAAACCTTCAACAGAAAAATTAGCCCAATACCATCACACCGGTTTTAGTTGATTTTTAGCTTTGTTTTCTTTGACAAAGAAATTAAACAGATCTAGATACAAAAGAATGCTAGTTTCTCCTTTTATGCAAGGAGGGACGCACCAACTAGCTCAAAGGAAGTGGTATAATTTACATTTTCAAAATTGAACAGGACAGAAAAAATACAGTTTTTATACTTATCGAGAGAACAGTGTTTTCTCCGATGATGGAAAGGAGCAAAAATGTGTCAAATTACAATGAGCAAACGAATGATATAGCTTCATTTTAGAATACAACACAAAACTTATATTAACTAGCCTTTGAGCCAGCGGCATTAAAAGGTATTTCCCCGGTCACAGTCATTCCCACCCTATAGACAGCAGAGGTGTATATACCGTCGCAAAGAGGATAAAGATATAGGCTACTATAGAAATTCTTATACCTTTTTATATCATTTTTAAAATAATTTGAGGTCCATCTTTTCGTTACGGGATTAAGGAATGATACAATACACATAGATCATTTGCAGGAAGGATCCAGATATCGAAGACATTCCTTCATATCACTACTCCAAGATAGATTGGAAACATCTCCTTCTAGTTCTTAGTATATTAAAAGGCGTAGTGTTTAGGGCATCCTTAGACAAATCATTAGTATACAAGAACCTTTATGGACAAAGCTAAATGCTTTTGTGGCTCTGTTAACACGCACTCAAATTTACTTACGTCCTTAATATCGTAAAACGAAAGTGAAAAAACGTTTAAATATGAACTTGTCACTGTGTAAATAGTTTGTTGATTATCTACATTACTACGTTCCAACAACGGCTGCCTACACTGCTGCTAAATTAATATGTAGTATTTTGAACCTGAAAATTCAACAGTGCTCTAGCATTCAATGTCACCATTTTATCTGTTCTCCAGTATCTCAGGGTCAGCCAGAATAACACCCATCACTAAGTTCTAGACATCCAGAAAAACAAATAAGATTTATTTTAGAGCTGTAGGAACTCCAGCCCCTCTCTGTCCTTCAAATGTACGACCAGCACAAATTTAGAAAATTGGACAATAATTAATCGAGTAATCAGGGGAAATGCCCTGTTTGCTGACGTTAAATGAAGACACTTCTCAGAAAACAAAATCAGACCTCATTAAGTGGCCGAATTTATAAAACCTGGAACCAAATAGCTGTTGGAAAGAATGCCAAGCCCCTCAATTCTACTTTCGGAACAATAAACGAATAGAACAAATTCAATTGCTTTTCGGTCTGGTTGGCAAAAACAAGTGAATTGACAAAATACTATTTAGATATAGCAAGATTTTAAAGGTTATAAGAGAAAAGAGAAGATGAATGGAATATCAGTTCAAATAAGAATAGGTTTGAAATGTCAGAACTGGGAAGGTTTATCAATCGCAATGGAAGATGACATATTGCAGAATTCTAAAAAAAAGTCCATTCTCGACTTAACATAATCACCAATACTTTCGGAACCTTTCCTCATGATAAACCATAAAGGAAATGTTTATGGTTTTAAATGATAATCTTATGTCGTAAAACATAGATGAAGCTGCAATAGCCGGCGATTTTTATTAGAGAAATAATGGTATACCACCCAACTATAATAGACTTGGAACTTAGGGCAACATATTTGACGGAGGTTCACTACAATCTGGAGTGTCACAATATCCACTTTGGAAACTATTCTTAAACACGCTTATGAAGTATCCGCTATTACTTTTGCATGTATTTCGGCATCAGGGGCTTAACGCTACGATGGATTTATGGTAGTCGTAGTCTATCACTTCTTTGTAGGAAGAGGGAGCGCAAGCTTAAAATAAAACTTCCGAGGGTGGGGGGGGGGAGGTTACAACAACGTTATCCATCGATAACGTTTGTGAAGCAATAAGGGCTTATTAGGTTTATAAGGGCACAATAATTTATAAGTTTTGCAACTTTCTCTATCCCTCTTTTGCTCTAGCGTTTTCAATAAGTTTCAATAAGTTAATTGAATAAAAACACAAGTTTTTTAACTGAAAGTTAGGAGCGACATTAAAACTTAAAACGAACAGAAATTATTCCGTATTTAAAGTGGGCGAACTCCCATATATACGTTATAATTTCTGTTCGTTTTAAGGTTTGATGTTGCTCCTTACTTTCAGTTGGAAAAACCTTTTTGGTTAACTTAATTTCTGATTTTTTTAAAATAGTGCTGGAAAATCCGGTGCCCCCTTCACAGCAATGTGCCTGCCTCCATGGAAGGATCCGCCTACGTAAACCCCCCCCCCCACCAGTAACAGAAAAAATCTCCTTTGAAAACGTCTGTATACTTTCCAATATCCAATCCTATATGCAAACATTGGGCGAAGTTCATAACTTGCAGCCCTTCCCCCGGGAACTGTAGGGGATTAAGTCTTCCTCAAAGACATAGTTATTATATTTTTCGACAGTACTGAACAAAATGACTATCCCAAAATTTTGATCAAGTGACTTTGGGAAAAAATAAGCGTGGGAGGGGGTCTAGTTGCTCTCCATTTTTTGGTAACTTAAGAAGACACTAGAACTTTTAATTTCCGTTCAAATGAGCCCTCCAAGATATTCTAGGACCACTGGTCGATACGATCACCCCTGGAAAAAAAAACAAATAAAGGCGCATCCGTGATCTTTCTTCTGGCAAAAAATACTTAATCCATATTTTTGCAGATAGGAGCTTGAAACCTCTACAGTAGGGTTTTCTGATACTCTTAACTGATAATGTTTTTTCATTAAGATTATATGACTTTTAGGGGGTATTTCCCCCTTTTTCGAAAATAAGGCAAATTTTCTCTCTTGGTGAAACTTGTATATTTGAAATCAACATAAAAATGTGATTTATTTGATGCAGCTATTGGTATCAAAATTTTGTTTTATTTAGTTTTCCGTTACTATTGAGCCTGGCCGCTCCTTACTTACAGTTCGTTACCATGAACTGTTTGATGACACCGATGATGATAATAACACATGTTTAGTTCACTAAAGATACCCGTAAACCATCTATAATAAAAGTTACTGCATGTATAGCTAACGTTACTGCTTTTCTGTCGTTAAAGTTTTTTTTTCCTTTTCACGTAACATTGACTGGAGTCTATTAAATTCATTCAATTACATTTAATTTATTTACTGTGTTTAACACTTTTGTTTTATTGATTTAGTACTTAATTGAAACGTATGTATTCCCCCTCTTTTACAGGCCTAAGAGCCTTTAGGGGGTTAGAAGAATGTATTCGTTGTGTGATTAACTAATTACGAATAAATCTTATCTTATTTTATGACAACTTCAGTTAAAAAAAAACAAAAAAAAAAAACAGTTTTTAGTAACTTTTAGTGAACCTGGAACGCACCCTTGATTTACTAGGTCAGTTCTTATAATAGCTTACTTGTAAAGCGTTAGCAGCCCGCAATAATTCTCCGATCCTTCCCGGTTCTACTTGAACTTCTCCTCGATACATGAACTCCAACAATGTTCGAAGCTCCCAGGCTGAAATGCCTTGTAATACTACTAACGGATGTTTCGACGGATGAGTAGTAAATAGCCGCTCTAGGTAGGAACTGGAAAAGATATGAAAATTTTTAAAGAAAAACTTATAAAGAAGAAAGTAGCATAATGTATTTGACTGGAAAATAGAAAATTTCAAGTCTCCATTTTGCAAACACAACACTTTGAACATACTCTTCGAACCATTATCATTCCCAAAACCATGGCTATTGAAATCTGTATTGTTTACTAAAATAGAATATGTTATAAGTACTATATAGAAACTGAAAATGGGACAACAGCTAAATAAAGTCATCTTTTTTCTTCTATTAATTTGTAAAAAGCAAAATACCAAAAACAAGTCTTTTCTTTAGGCTCTCAAACCTATATCTTGAAAATCATAGTCGTTTTCTTGGACAAGAGTATTTTACACATACGGTACTCTAACTTGGAAGGCCAGTACATTGAGAACAGGAAACTGATAAAAGTTGAAGGAAAATTACGCGTGCCATCTATAGTTGCCCAGCAAGAGGTCAATATAGAAATATTAACTTTATTTAATTTAAGTTAATCTGCTAAATACCAGCACTTTAAAGGTTAAATATAACTTTATATAAGAATTATATAATTTTATTTATCTAGGTCCATCTACATTGAGTCTTCGCTTCAACGATCCATCGACCCTGATTTACGACTGGTTAGTTGGACACTTCGCAAACTTTACTCTCCTATAGACATCGCTACTATCGACAAGATACTTATCGGGTTTAGAGGCAGATATAGTATTCGCATATACATTTCTTTAAACCTAATAAATACTATATGATAATACAGGGCTAAGCCCATACTTTCTATATTTGCAATGCGTTCCTTTACTATTAAAAGGAGACGAAGTTGCATGAATTCAAGCTTGTTTCGGTACCAGCTAGGACAGGTATCAGTTTGACAAGGATCATCTCTGGCTGAGGCAGAAATGCTACGACCGACAACTGGTACTTAAAGGTCAATCTTTGGCTTCGAAAGTGGTATAACAGTGGTTTAACAAATGGCAAAAAAGTTAGGACATCGTGTTTATACCATCGATACATCACACACCTAGAGTCGACAAAAATAAGCAGAGCCTGAGATTAATAAATTTTAGAACCCAACAAAGATTTGAAAGTATGAACTAGATACGAGAGAGCAATGTTACATGCAGCATTAAACACTATCGGCCAATGGCACTTCTTTTTTGTTCTAATAAAAGTTGGTTGTGTACACATTTCTGTGCTTGTAAAGGAAATCAATAGCCAAGCGAAGAGCATTTCCCTTCGTGAGGCCTTTATAAGCTTGGGTATGGCTTTGTCCGGGTATTTTACAAAGTCAAATCTTCAAACACAGTTCTGCCATGAGAACATAGGAAATTTACATGCCAGATTGCAGGGATCCTTTTTGAAGCAAGCTAGAATACCGGGAAACACTATTCTGCAGCAAAATGAGCTCAGTGTGGTACCTGTTCAAGGGAAGAAGACCGTAAGGCTACCTTAGACTGTGCCATCTATAAAAAATGCACCTGTAAGGGACATGCAGCTACTGCTAGGTCAAGCTACGCCTAAAAACGAACTGTTTATTGATTTTAATGGTAGTTCTTTCGATGCATTTGAGGAGAAAAGGCCAAAAGCTTATGTTTCCATCTAAACATTCCATAAATTGGAACCCTTTAGAAGATTGGAGTCAGTTTCATCCCAATCTACCTTGGGTATTGTGAAAGACATCCTATTAGTTGGGAGTTAAAAAATCACCCTCCAAAGATTCTTTGACCCCAGTATACTCGAAACTGGACCTTAGAATTAATTGTCTAAGCCGTTGATAAGCAAAATGGAAGTAAAATTACTAAAGAAACATTAGGCTGAAATTCGATAAAACCCAACAATATCATGATCACCCCCAAAAGCTTAGGGAAGATATAATTTTACAACTGTCATCTTTTATTATACGCTTTCTTGAGAGTTGTCATTTCCAAAATGTGTTAATTACTCTTACATGCAATATCTGAGAATCTTTACAGTCTCTTCAATCGAAAGCAGAGAATTTTCTTTTAGAACTTAGAAACCCAAGAATCTTTTAGGTTTTTGTGCCGCTTGAAAGGAAGTGGAAAGTTTATGTTGATATTTAGGGTCATCGACTCGTACAATTACCTCGTGGGAAATTTCCTCTTTAATCTCGTGGATTCCTTAGCTTAAAATAACATTTTCTAACAAAGAAAATATATTTGGGACGTGTCTCTATACCCTTGATTAAACTCATGAAATCCAATGCGTATTATAGCAAGTGGTGCGGCAGTAACCCCTATGGATTTTTTTAATAGAAACTTTTTCATCGTAAATATGCAATATCCCGTGGAAAAAATTGAATTGGAAGTAATCTTTGGGAGGAGCAAACTTAAAAACTAACTGAATACTTAACGTAACACTCAATCACTTTAACTTCAAAAAAGTAGTTGAAGGTTTCTGTTCCCTGTGTCATGCTCCAAGTTTCTGATATTATTTTTCGACAGTCAAACGGTTTTAAATTGACATGGATCAAATATGCAACTTTTGAAGTAAGACAAAAGAAAGATAAAAATATTTGATATGCTGTTGTTATGGCATCAACAAAAACATTGTCTTGATTATAAACAGCTGTGATGAACATTTACGGTTGTTCTGTAAAAGCGCCGAGGATACAAAGATGACCACCAAACGCAGATCAATGAAAAGGGTATGTTGTACGCTTCTTGTAAACACCCTGAAGAATGTTGCTGAGCTTTAAGAGCTCCCCATCCCCACTCTTTAATGACTAAAAGTGTATAAAAATGCATGATTCTAAATAATAAAACAATTTCCTGGCACAAACTCTAACCGTTTTGGCCCCCCTCCTCAAAAAAACCTGCAAGAGCTTTTACTAGCCGTATTACACGCCAGCAATAGCAAGAAAACCCTATTTCTTATTCATGACTTACCCGTCAAGATGATCAGAAGGCTTAGAACATGCGCCTTTTCCTAAGCCTTGGATGAAAATTGAAAATTCTACTAATACAACCGGTTATGTCTGTAACCCCGGGCAATCACTATTATTAAGCTATAATAATTTTTTTTGGATGGGGGGAGGGGACTTTATATTGCTGTTTGGGCGAAGGTGGAAAAAAAGTATTTTCTCCGGTTCTCACAAAAGAGTAAAGGCTGCGATTTTTTCTCATTTTTGCACGCTCTTTGGTAAGTTTGCCTACAATTTAAGATATATTGGGTTATTGGGCCCAAACAGCCCAAATCCTCACAAATTCACTCGTGAATAATTTTCTTATCCTTATTTAGCTAAAATTTTGAACAACGAAAACATATCACATTAAAAAAGAAATATCAATATTAATTTCACTGGAATCCATTCTTCTTTCAAAAGCAATAGAAAATAGTCCATTGAAAACATTATTATAGTATCTGATGAATCTGAAGAAGAAATTTATTTTATGATTCATTAATCCATCAACTATTTGTCAAGATCATTTTAGTTCGATGATCGTATCGAGAATTTCAAATGGTTCTGGAAACTTTCTTTTTCCAAAAAAAGATGGAAGCAAACGGGCGAAGACCTTGTGCCCCATAAGAAAAACAACTCTTCCGACATATCTGTCGGAATAAAAGTTGAAATAAAAGATCATTTGTTGCTAAATTCTCCTGGTTTTCAAGAGGAAAAGTGTGAAATGCAGCATTTCTAATTTGGGCTCTGGAAAACTTGTCTCAAAATTACCATATTTTGCAGTTAAATAAGTCATGGCTCACATGCTAAACGTACCAATATTTTTGGAATTTTCAACAAAAAAAAGGCATAAAGCAAAAAATATTATACTTCTTTTAAAAACAAGCCTGTTAGATGATTATAATTCCACTGGAAAAAGAATTAGTTGAAAAGGAAAAAATAAGCTATATCTGTCGAAATAAATTATAGTTTGAAGGCTAAATCTTGAAGTTTTCGATATAAAAAGTGAGAAACGCTTTCATTTTCTAATTATGGACTCGCGAAAACTTATCTTGGTGACAATAGTATTGTATCACAGGCAAGGCAATAGCGCTGCCTAAGTAAAGAGCGATGTGGACACAATGTACTATTTATTTATTTTTTTCATCAAGGCACCACGGATAGAAGGAGTTGCCGTAAAAACTTCGGAAAGAGGTCCATCAACTGGAAATTAAAAGTTCTAGCGTCATTTCAAAAAGTCAAAAGAGATTGGAGCACGACCAGCCCCCCCCCCTTCCATGCCCATCAATTCCTAAACACACTCAATAAAAATTTCGAGATAGCCATCTTATTCAAAATAGTTGAAAGGTCCAGTAACTATGTCTTTGGAGATTTCGTCAGCACTCGTGCCAAGGGTTGTAAGATATGCAATTCGCCCATTATTTAAATACAGAATTTTCGATTGAGAAAGGTTTGTTTGAAAATATTTGACCTTTAGTATCCAAAAAGACGAAAGGCATTAAGGTGAACCTTTAAGAGAATTTGAGGGGAGTGTTGAGCTAAACCAAAATACCTTATATGCATACGGGTTGTCAAAAGCGCGGCGTAACTCAAGAAATGATATTGATTTGCTACTTTGAGAAAACGAAGAGAGGGATGATCAATTGACAAAAAAGACAATGTTTGCAAACTACTATTACTACTACTACCACCACTAATAATACAAATACTAGTACTGACACTACAACTACCATTTTTGTGGCGAGTACTACCAAGGCTGAGAATTTTGAAGTGAAAATCTGAGGAAGTGTTGAGGGGAAGGTTGAACTAAAACAAACCATATTATGTGCATACAGTTTGTCAAAAGAACGTATCAGCAATATCATTGCAATGACTTACTGTATCAAGCTGAAACTCCATGGCATCATGAGGTGGATGTTCTCAACCAAAAGTCAACATGTGCATACTGCTACTGTTATTAATACTGCTACTACTACTACTACTACTACTAATACAACTATTATTACTGCTTGAACTACTACCACTACTACTATGCTACAAGTACTATTAAGGCTAAAGGTATAAAGGTGAAAATCTGAAAGGATATTTGAGAGAAATTTGAACTAAATCAAAACCACTATGTGCATGCATATTGTCAAAAGGGCGTATCTCACTAACGGATTAGGTATTAAGTTGGAACTCTCAGAGAATGCTTAAAAGGAAAGATCAATTGACCAAAAGGCAATATATGCACGCTAATATTTATGCTACAACCACTACTACTAATATAACAACTACCACTAAGGCTAAGAGTATTAATGAAGCTAATGGTATTAAGGTGAAACTTTTAGGGAGCATTTAGGGGGAGTTTCAATCAAAAGGACATACAAGCAATTTCATAGGCAATGAAGCGCTATCATAGAAAATTTGGAAATTAGAGGTTTTAGTGTCCTTTTTGCGGGTCAAAAGTATTTGGAGGGCAAGCAGCCCCCCCTTCTCATACCAATTAGTTCTCAGAATACATCCAATCAAAATTTTGAGATAGCTTTTTTTATTCAGCATAGCTAAAAAGTCCAGTAACTATGTCTCTGGGGATATTGGGGATGTCAACCCTTCCAAGCCTTTAGAGCAAGAGCTGTAAGCTACGCAATTTGCCCGTTAGTTATACATTTTATTTGCTATTGGGAAAGAGGGCATGTTTGACCTTTGGTGCTCAAAAAGACCAAGTACATTCAAGTGAAGCTTTCAAAGAATGTTGAGGGGAGTGTAGATCTAAATTAAAACATATTATGTAGATATAGTTTAACAAAAGAGGGAAAGTCAGGAATGACTGAGGGCATTAAGTTGGAAATTAAAGGGAATGGTGAGGGGAATAACTAACTGACCACGGGCGTGTTGAAGGGGAAGTTTAACAAGCGAAAAGGGACTATCTGCAGGGTAACACTTTTGCTACTATTACGACTGCCAAGACTAATAATTTACAAATAAATAATTAATTAGTCTAATACAATTAATAAGTGTATTACGGTGAAACCTTCAGGGAACATTTAGGGGGTCTTGAAGTAAATCAAAAACCAACTGTGTGCGTTCAGGTTGTTAAAACGGTGTATGAGCAATTTCGCAGGAATAGTCTAGAGTATTAAATTGAAAATTTCAGGGCGTGCTACTTCTGCTGCTATTACAAATATTACTATGACTGCTACTACTGAAGCTAAGTGTAGGGATTTGAAACTTTTAGGGATGTTTAGAGGGGTGTTTAACTAAATAAAAACATACTATCTACAAACAGGTTATTAAATGGGTGATGAACAGTTCGCAGGAATGGTTTGGGTAAAAAAAAAAGTTGAAACTTTCAGAACATGCCAAGGGGGTGTGTAGAACAAGAAAAATGTGCGTACTGCTACATTTACTAACACTGCTACTGCTACTATAACTACTGCTAAGACTGCTATTACTACTACGACTGCTACTGCTACGGTTCTTACTATGTGCTACTGAAGCTAATCTTCAGTTATATCTTCAGTAAAACTATTACTAGTGCTACTGAAGCTAAAGGTATTACAGTGAAACTTTCAAGGAATGTTGAGAAGGTCAGTGAACTAAATTGAAACACGCTATGTGGATGCAAGCTATTAATAAGCCGTAACAGCTATATCTCAGGAAAAACTTACAGTATAAATTTGAAACTTTCAGTGCACGCTAAGGGGGATGTTGAACCAACCAAAAAGTACTTTATGTAAATTACCCCAACTGCTTCTACTAATACTACTATAAAGACTAAATGTATTAAGGAGACATTTTAGATAATATTGTATGATATATTAAATTGAACTAGATCTACGTTGTATGGGCAACGTGAGGTGTTGCAGCAAAGTCTTCGACTTCGCCGGGCAAAGTGTTGCGAGAGGGACACTTTGGTTTTGTTTCGTCGCTTCGATTAAACGCTGAAGTCGTTAATCTGTAAGGATCTTATTATTAACAATTCCCCTACATGTCAGACCACTGGAACCAAATTGGTCTTACCATCAAATACAGTGTAAACAAATAATAGGCACACCTACTAGCAAAAGTTACGATTCCCTCATTGCCGAAGAAGATTTGGAGCTAACAGCCGACTGTTGCTTAAAACTCCCCTATATGTCTTACAATTGGTATTGGCCTATTTTTGGTTTCAGTGTGTACATAACTACTGAAGTTGTCAACCCCTTTAAACTTTCAAACTGGTATATCTCTAGCAATGAGAGAACTTTTAAAAGTTTAAGAGACACATTTGATACCACTTCTCTACTGTAATCCCAAGTGCGAAAAAGTCAGCTGAAATCACGGACAGAAAGGGGTAGAAACTATAGATAACAGCACTTTGGGACCCATGGAAAACGCCACTTTTTGCTTCTATAATTTTTTCTATTTATCACTCAAAGAAGATATATCGGCTGTGGTGCCGGGTAACTGCCGCGTATATTTAACCCTTATAGATTTTAGTCCATCTTCAATTTGAAACTGGTGCCTGTCTGCTTGACTGCTAGAACGAGACTTCCCACATGGTTTGACGAAACGAAAGCTTGACTGCATAACTTCAGATAGTTCTCTCTGACATAGGCTATAAAACTCCCCTTCACTTCACTCACTATAGGCTCTGGCTCAAGGACAAGCAAAAACCATCCTTTTTGGCCACAGGCAAGAGTTCTACAAAGCTTTCAAAATGCAAAGTCATACTCATCAATCCGGCCTAAGGTCCACACTTTCCGTAAAAACCGCAGAGGTTAGACCCTTACCACTTTCTAGGAATAAGCTGAAATCGGGGTGCTAGGAATACAAAAAAAAAAAAAAAAAAAACACCACAAAACCAAAGTGCGAGAGCAACACAATTGAAACATGCTGTATGCACACAATCTGTCAAATGACCGTATCAGCAGTAAATTAAGAACGGCTTAGAGTATTAGGTTGAAAGTTTCAGAGCATGCTAAGGGATACGTTGAGCTATTAAAAATGGACTAACTGTATACTTCTACTACTAGTTGTAGCAGTAATACTACTGATGTTAGTACTAATATTAATAAGACTAATGGTATTAATGTGGAACTTTAAGCGACTGTCGAGGGGGATGTTCAGGTAAACCAAGACCCATTATGTACATTCAGGTTATTAACAAGACGCACCGGAAATATTTCAGATACGGCTAAAAGTAACAAGGCCGTGACTAAGTGAACTTCAAAAGATCGAGGTTTAAAATTGAAGTTAGGGTAGCCTTCTGTCTCTCAATTCTCTAGAGTCCGCCGATTGCCAAAACCCTTCAAATAGCACTTATTCATTGGTGGAAATAGCAGGTTAATTATACCAGCTTGTCAATCTGGTCTCTAGGGGTGTTATTGGCGATCTGAAACGATTCTTTCTGGCAAAAAACTTGTAAAATTTCAGGTAGCTGAAAATATTCTATGGGTCTGTTACAGGAAAATACATAAAAAAAAATGGTTGCAATCATCTTACAGTTATTGTCTTCTGCTCATGATAGTACCGATTTTGTTCTAAAAGCAATATCCTTCATAGACTACACTTGTGAAAAAGAGTTAGACATTTTCTAAGCAATTACAGGAAATAGAGCAAAATCCTAGCAAACATTTTGTAGCATCTTCAAGAAGCTACGGCCTGATATTAAAAGCGGTATCTTCCGCCAATGAATACTTGAGTAGTTTTTAAATATATATTTTCAATTTTAACATGGGATTTTCGAGTTGCCTTAAGTTGAAACTATCAGGGCATGACTAAGGAATGATGTACTAAACCAAAGAGGCACAATTTGAATACTATTGCTCCTTACTACTAATACTACCACTACTATCACTAATACCACTCCTGTTGCACTACCATTACTTTTGCTAGTGTATAGGGCATAAAAGGTATACTCTATAACGTATGAAGTAGAAACTTTTACGGAAATTTTATGTTGCTTAAAAGCTAAATCGAAAGGCATTAGGTTTATAGAACTAGGCACTAGGTATGCTGGTTGCCAATCTGACCTCTCGTGAATATCTCAAGACCAACTGAGGGCATTAAGTTGAAACTTTAAGGGCTACTACTATTAATCCTTTTACTCTTATAAACTAAATCAAAAGAGTGTAGGTGCATCCAGGCAGTGAAAATAGCATAGATACAATGTTTTGAGAAAGGTATTAAGTTCTATTTTTCTCGAAAACAGGAGGTGTAAAACAAAATTAAGCAATACTATATGTGTCCAGACTTTCAAAAGATCGTATTTTATTAAAAATTGTCGAAAAATTTTCTCCCACATACAAACAGTAAGCCAAACTATAAATTCTTATAGAAAAAAATAGACAAACAAAAGTATAGAAAACAAAAAGTTTCAGTGTTCTTTTTTTCCCAATCATAAAGATTATGTCAATAAAAAAACGACAAGAGATTAATTTTAAAAACGTTTTCCATAAAATAAGTTTTTCAAAGGAAAGTAAAAAGCTACATTAAAGCAAAAATTAGCAGAAATAAAATCAAATGATTTTCTAGACGTATAACTACCGCAAATCGCTATTAGTAAATAAATGAAACCCAAACCGAGCAGGAATTACATTAAGTAACTGAGTCAAACTCAAAACAAGCAGAAACGAAAATGAGTATAGATAACTGAAGACCATGACTTCTGAAGACCAGAACATAATTTACGCTTTACAGACAGCAAAATACATTATAAATCTTTTCACTTTTTTAACTTTAACAAATCAAAAATTAAAATGTCAGTTTATGTACAATAAACTGTCAATCCACATTTTTTCCTTTTTTTTAAGTAATCGTAGTTATGATTATGTTTCTTTATTTTATTTTTTTCGTCATTATGAGAAACAAAAACATTCAGCACCAAATAAGGATTGTTTCCAGTAAAGTGCACATTACGTTCTGGTTTTCAGAAGCCACGGTAGCGTCAGCTTTACTCATCGTAGTTTCTGCTGGTTTTGAGTTTGACTCAGTTATTTATTGTAATTTCAGTTCGTTTTGGTTTCATTTATATATTGATGGTGAATTGTGGTAGTTTTGCGCTTGAAAAATTATTTGACTATATTTATGCTTATTTTGGTTCAATGTAGCGCTTTACTTTTCTTTGAAAAAAAAATTCTGGAAAAGTTTTCAAAATTAATTTACGTGTAAAATGAGCCATATCATTTAGGTTTCAAGTCTTTGGACTTAATTATCATTATTATTATTTTTTTTATCTGAACCAGATATAATAGGTTCACTAGCTTACACAGAGTTAGAAGGGTCCACATGAAGAGAAAATTAGAAAAGGGAAGGAGTGAGGGGTAGACGGAGAAATATCGAAAGGTGGCGAGGAAGAGGGCGAGAGCAGGAAAGTGTGAAAAAAGCGAAAAGGGATAGAGGTACTGAGAAATAGAAGGGAAAAGAGGGAGGGAGACAGAGAGACAGGGGGAGAGAGTAAAGGAAAGAGAGAGGTGAGCATGGAAGAGAATGGGAGGAGAGAGAAATTAGAGAAAGAGAGAGTAAGATAAAGAAGCAGAGTGACAGAAACTTGGAAGTTTCTCTTCTTTTTTGACTTTTTTGCAGAATCAACTTTTCTCAAGATAATAATATTAGCATCCTCTTCTCTCCCTACAAAATATGTATTTTATATTGGGTCCTCTTCAAAGAAAGTAAACTATCCATAGAATCCTGTTGAATCTTTCGTCTTTCCATAAAGCACCGAATGATAAAATTGCTGTCATTATTAGTCCTTCTTTCTTTTTGTAGTTCTCTTTTTTTCTTTTAAATGATCTTGTACCAAAAGCGTAACTTTCGGCAGGACACAAAACTTTTTAATACTCAGAAAAGCAGAACAAATGAAAGACTTTTCCTTTTTTATTAAAACGGGTGAAAGTTCTTGATTTACTTTCTATTTTCTTTCAATAATCAAAAGAGGGAACAGAAAAATAATCCCAACTAGAAATAACTAAAGATTTTGATTCGCTTTTCCATTTCTCTTAATATATAAAAACAATATCTGGAAAAAATAAAGGTTGACGGAAAAAATAAAATGAAATTAGCTCTTGTTATTTTTCCTCGTGGCGAGCTTTAGGAAGTTAATTTTCCATTTTCTTCATCAATTAAAAAGTTTCCGTCCTGCGTTAGAGAGCAAAAGTACTCGAAGACTCTTGACCGGGAAAGGATAGTTTTGTAGAAGACCAAACACAAATAGCTGATATCTCCTTTCCCCCAATGGAATGAAGATAACTAAGATAAAATTCTTATGTCAACAAAAAGGTATTCGAAATTCAAAAAACAATAACCAAGTAACGTAAATTCCCTACATCTTCCAGTTAGGTTTCTTCTCTTCGCAAAAAGGTACTTCTAGGAAAGACGTACCAGGGGGAGGGGTTCAAGGCCCAGCTCACCTCTCTAAAAAAATAAACTTATTGAATTCCAGGGCATATTTTATTCAAACTGTCAAATTTTTTATCATTTCTATTGTTGGGTCCCCTAAAATCTCTTGTTATTGCCCCCCCTCCCCGAATAATTTCTGGGTATACTGCAAATTTCTAGAGCGTGGATATATGGCTCTGCAATTTTAATATTACTTGAACTTTTTCATTGAGAAACATCTAAACTTTCTTTAAAAGATGTGAAATTGTATCCTTTCCCAAATTTTCAACTATATCTCAAATTATTTTCAATCTAAGAATCCATATACACCACATTTTGAAAAATTTTTTCGGTAGATGGAATCTCAGCTATGAAATGATGGCAAATTTTTTGTCTTTCGTTATACATCAAAACCGTAGGAGAGCAAAAAAAAAAAAAAAAAAAAAAACATTCCAAATATTGCACAGGGAACATGAACCTTAAATTTCTGGAGAGTCTCTTACAGTTGATTCAGAAATTCAACGATAGTCTGGTAGACATGAACTGAAAGATTGGAGCTAGACTGAAATTTTCAAATACAAATTTAAGATTTTTTTTTTACCGGTAAGTAACTACGGACGTTTGAAATTATGGCAAGGAATAAACTTTTATTAATAAGTCAAAGTGACATTACGAGACCGCAGTAAGTACAAGAAAGAAAGAAAAAACATGTGACGATCATTTTCTCTTAAGGTATAGTTGTTTCATTTAATGGGGGAGTTTATAGAGCATGACAAAGTTTAAATGAGAGATTAGAGTTTAGATGACTGATTTTTTCTAAGTAAATGTTTTTGTTGTCCAGGAAACAAAGAAAAGCTAGCTTTGAAAGAATTGCCGAAGTGTATTATTCATAACCAAAAATTATTTTTAAAATCCTTCAAAAATCTCTCTACAGTTTTTCTCAAGTTATTCCTTGGTTTGTTGGAGTTCTTCTTAATGCTCACCGGTAGGTGTCATTGAAATATAATTTCCCAACTCGGCATAGGTACAACCTATACCGGGGCACCACCTCCAATGCTGAGAATGGGTATAGGGTTGTTCAGATCCGTTCTCCATTCTAGGAATGCGCTGGCTTTTGGAGACTCTCAGCATTTGTAGGGCTAAACACCCAAACAAGGCTTCATTTCATCACAAATAAACCTCGGATCAAACTGACTTTCCTTAGGCGATCTTTGGCACGCCCGCGGACCATCCCAACGGACATTATTACGGTAGACCACTGCAATGTACAAGGTCTCGCAAATAGATTTGAATAGCTCTTATATGTGGTGAACTCCGTCAAACCTTCTTTTACAAAACAATAGCAAATAATTATGTCTAAGTCTTCCAAACTCTGCTGACGAAGAAGCGCTGTGGGTCTGGGTGACCCTTCATAACAAGGTCCGTGATAACTGCGACCATACATAACCCTCCAGCCTGCAAAACTACCTTGAAACTTCTCCTGATTACATCCGGGACAAATACTCTAAGTCTACCACCATCCTCCATGCTCCATGGAGATTTCATCGTCCACCATATCAAATGACTTTGTAATGAAATGCTGATAAGGAGGGGTTACTATTTCTCTGTATAATCTACCTCTTTTGCATGGACGTCAACAATTTCTTGAGTTTGATACGTACCATAACCTTCGCGGATCATCTGGTCTTTGATTTCTTCTCTAAGGATCCCCTAAGGTTGACGCTCCTGCTTTCTAAAATGACCGCATTGCCATCATTACGTGCGGAAATCTTCGTAATCCTCCCCCAATATAGCACGAGCGAGTAATCTAGCAATAGAAAAAGTAGATTGGGGTGGCTTGAGCCAAGGGCTTACTTCTCAGCAATAGAGAGCTTTTCACCTTGAAGGTCCTGAGAAAGCTGCAGAAAAATGCCAGCCGGTCATAATCAGCTCTGTCACAAGCTATTTTCCACCAAAGAAGATCTGGTTACACAGCCAAGACGAACCTTGGTTCATCTTTTGTTTGATGCGATTACTCATTTTAATTGTTATTCGTCTTGTGCTTCATTTATCCATTCATAGTTATCCATTCTGCTTGTCTTAAGCTTGAATTATTACATGACTTCATTTCAGTTCATTTTAAGTTTTAATGCGGCCCTTTACTTATCTTTGAAGAAGATCTCTTTTGGAAAACTTTTCCGGAATTTATTGGATAAAGTGGTTTCGATTTAATTAAATATAATTTTCTTAGATATGATGATGTACACCCGTTAGTTAAAACACATATTTGGACAGCATAAGTCAGAGGCAGCGCTATAGCGTTGCCTATGGTAAAGGCCATACGGCTCCAGTGTTTTATTATTTATTATGTTTTTCCCCAGAGGAAGTTCGTATGGAAGGTATCGTCGCATAAACTTCGAAGGGGGGTCATTCAATTAGAAATAGGAAGTTCTACTGCCCTTTTTATAAGTTAAAGGTGGTTGGAGAGCAACTAACCTCTCCCCCATGCCCTTTTTTCCTAAACGCATCCGATAAAAATTTTGACATAGCCGTTTACTTAAAAATAGTTGGAACATCATATAACAACAACTACGGTGTCAGCACAACCCCCCTCCGGGCCGGGGGGCAGGCATTCTAAGTTGTGCCCTGGGGGCATATATGGTTCTTATGGAAGAGATGTTCGTATAATTCGGAAAGGGCTCATTCAATTGGAAATTGACAGTTCTAGTTCAGAATTAAGAGTCAAAAGAGATCGGAGGGAACTAGCCCTCCTCCACGCCCTTTCTCCTCAAACCCATCCGATAAGAACTTTGAGATAGCATTTCTTTTAAAATAACACAAAAATCATTGAACGAAAACTCCGGGGTCGACATTATATCCCAGGGGCATATATGGTTCTTAAGGAAAAATCATTGAACGAAAAGTCCGGGGTCGACATTATATCCCAGGGGCATATATGGTTCTTAAGGAAAGGATGCTCATATAAACTTCAGAGAGGGCTCATTTGATTGGAAACTGAAAGTTCTAGTTCACTTTTTAACATTCAAAAGAGATTGCGGGGCAGCTAGCTTCCCCCACGCCCCTTTTCCTCCAAATGCATCCGATAAAAATTTTAAGATAGCTATTTTGCTAAAAATATTTCAAAGATCAGATAACAACAACTCCGGTGTCGACAGACCCCCCCCCAGGACCCGATGGAAGGCGTTGTAAGTTATATCCTGGGGGTGCATATGGGTCTTATGACAGGGATACTTATAAAAAGGATCCTCGTATAAACTTCCGAGAGGGCTCATTGGATTGGAAATTGAAAGTTCTAGTTCATTTTTTTAAGATTAAAAAGAGGTCCGAGGGCAACAAGCACCCCCATGCCTTTTTTACCCAAACCCATCCGATAAAAATTTCTTTTCAAACCCAATTTCAACCCATCCGATAAAAATTCATCCAATTACTATAAATAATGGGATTGAGAAATTCCCCATAGCTCCCGGGATAAGAATTGTAATTTATGTAAGTCGTAAGTTTTTAAGAATTGAAAGTGTCAAAAGTAACAAGCCCTCCCCCTTGTGTCTTTTTTCTCCAACTGTATCTCATCAAAATTTTGAAATGGTCATTTTGTTCAAAATAGTTCGAAATTTAAATTACTATAACTTAGGGGTTGAGAAATCTTTCCTAACCCCCGAGGCAAGGATTGTAACTTATGTGAGGCGCCCATTATTAGAATATAAGGTTCGGAGGAAGGGATGGTCGTATTAACTTTGGAGGGGGCTCATTCGATTCATAACTGAAACTTCTAGCTCTATTTTAACACTCAAAAGTGATCAACGGCCAAACTAGCCCACGCCCCACTTTACCAAAGGGTATCCTGTCTAAATTTGGAGACAAAGGCGAAATAACTATGCTTCCGTTGCTGACCCCCCTCCCGCACCGGGGAAATTGCTCTGAGTTACAGAACTTGATTATTGTTACTTCGATACTTTGTTTACTTTGATGCTTGGATTTAGTGATTTACGTGGAAACTTCGATTTATGGTGCAAGGGCTATTAGTTGTGCAAGCTGCTTATTGTTACTTTGATACTTTGTTTACTTTGATACCTTGTTAACTTTGATCCTTTCTTTACTTTAATATTTTGGTACTTTGTTATTGTTGCTTTGATACCACTTTTGATACTTTGATGGAAGTTCGATGTTGAAAAAAAAATCTTATTTTAAAATAAGGAATGAAACCTCTGCAATCAAAAAACGAACAACAATTAATTAAAAAGCTTTCCAAAAGTTTTTTCCCCAATACTTTCCGAAAGAATTGGGGGTATGTACTTCTGAGGGATGGTGTTTTCACTATAACCAAGAGTATGACTACTACCAGTTTTCCGAACGGTAAAAGTATCATCCTCTAACTTAAACAACAAATTCTCTTACTCGGAATTATTATTCTCTTATTCAAGTGGCTACAAAGCTCTGCAAAATTAGTTTACCTTTTTCTTATTATAATAAATGGGAGAACAAAAGTTCAAAGACAAGTGAGAATTGGATCCAGGATTGGTTGTTAGACCGCTGTTGTTTTCAGGGAGTAGGGATTATGTATTTCTAATGAATGGTGTCTTCACTACAAACAAGAGTATGTCTACTACCCGTTTTCCTAACGGTAAAAGTATCATTCTCTTACTTAAATAACCAATTCTCTTTCTTAGAATTATTATTCTCTCACTTAAGTGGCTACAAAGTTCTGTAAAATTAGTTTAGCTTTTTTTTCATTATAATAACTGGAAGAACAGAATCCAAACAGAAGTGAGAATCAAACAGTTCGTGGTAACGAACTGTAGTTAGGAGCGACCCGGCTCAATAGTATCCAAAACTCTAAAAAACGGAATTTTGATACCAATAGTTACATCAAAAGAACCGAATTTTAATGCTGATTTTAATTATATAAGTTTCATCAAGTTTAGTCTAACCCATCAAAAGTCACGAGCCTGGGAAAATTTGCCTTATTTTAGAAAATAGGAGAAAACCCCCACTTAAGTCATAGAATATGAACGAAAATCACACCATCAGATTCAGCGTATCAGACAACCCTGCTGCAGAAGTTTCAAGCTCCTGTCTACATAAAAGGGGAATTTTGTATTTTTTTGCCAGAAGAAGGATCATGGATGCGTGTTTATTTGTTTGTTTGTTTTTTTGCTTTCTTTTTTGTTTTTGTTTTTTTCCAGGGGTGATCGTATCGACACAGTGATCCTAGAATGTCGCGAGAGGGCTCATTTTAACGGAAATTAAAAGTTCTAGTGCCCTTTTAAAGTGACCAAAAAAACTCCCACGCACATTTTTTCCCCAAAGTCTCCGGATCAAAAATTTTGAGACAGCCATTCTGTCCAGCCTAGTCAAAAACCGAAGAACTATGTCTTTGGGGACAACTTAATCCCCCACAGTCCCCGGGAGAGGGGCTACAAGTTACAAACTTTGACCACTGTTTACTAATAGTAATGGATATTATGAAGTGTACAGACGTTTTCAGGGGGATTCTTTTTGCGTTGGGGTGGGGGTGAGCCGGGTGAAGGGGGTTACTTCTGAAGATCTTTCAATGGAGGAGTTTATCATGAAAGAAGAGAATTTTCGTGAAGAGGGCGCAGGATTTTCTAGCATTATTTAAAAAAAACGAGAAAATAAATAATTTTTTCCGCTGGAAGTAATGAGCAGCCTTAAAACTTGAAACGAACATAAAATATTACGTATATAAGGGGGTTCGTCTCCTCCACTATACCTTACTCATTACGCTAAAGTATTTTTATTAATTTCCACCATTTATTCTACGGCCTTTGTGATTCAGTGGTTATTCTTAAAGGTTTGGGACAAAATTCAAGATTTAGTGTAAAGAGCGAGGTATTGACTAGGAGGCGAACCCGCTCATATGCGTAATAAAAATACACAAATATAGAAATTCGTTACGTAAGTTAATTCGTATGGTACGTATGTTTAATACTAACAAAACGTTCATAAAAAAAAATCTAGTTGCATTTTAAGTCACCAAAAATTTGAAGACAACCCCGACACTTTTTTTTTATCTAAATCGTCCGATCAAAACTATTAGAAAGCCATTTGGCAAAAAAAAAATATTATGCAAATTTCACTTTAATTATTCATGTGCGGTGAGCCAAAATCAAAACATGCATTAATTCAAAAACAATCAGAAATTAAATAAAAAAACAAGTTTTTTTAACTGCAAGTAAGGAGCGACATTAACACTTAAAACGAACAGAAATTATTCCGTATATGAAAGGGGTTGTCCGCTCCTTAACGCCTCACTCTTTATGCTAAAGGTTTTTATGGTTTTATAAAGTAGAGTTGTGACAAAGAGTCAAACTTTAGCGTAAAGAGCGAGGCATTGAAGAGCGGGCACTCCCTTTCGGAATACTTTCTGTTCGTTTTAAGTATTAATGTCGCTCCTTACTTGCAGTTAAAAAAACTTGTCTTTTTTTATTTAACTGGATTAAGGATTGGTTGTTAGACCGCAGTCGTTTTCAAAGAGTAGCGGTTATGTACTCCTACTGAATGGTGCCTTTACTACAAATTAAATATAAAAAAACCTAGTTTTTTAACTGAAAGTAAGGAACCGCATTAAAACTTAAAACGAACAGAAATTACTCTGTATATGAAATGGGTTTTCCCCTCCGCAATCCCTCGCTCTTTACGCTAAAGTTTTTAATTGTTTTAAAAATTAGAATTGTGGCAGAGTCAAACTTTAGCGTAAAGAGCGAGGGATTGCGGAGGGGACAACCCATTTCATATACAGAGCAATTTCTGTTCGTTTTAAGTTTTAATGTCGCGTCCTTACTTTCAGTTAAAAAAACTAGGTTTTTTTATTTAATTTCTGAACGTTTTTGAATTAATGCATGTTTGATTTTGGCTCTCCGCACATAAATTATTAAAATGAAGTTTGCATACTTATTCTCTTGTTGGCTAAATGGCTTTCTCTTAATTTTAATCAGACGATTTTGAGAAATAAGAAGTGGGGAAGGAGATTTAGTTGCCCTCCAATTTTTCGGTTACTTAAAAAGCAATTAGAACTTTTAATTTTTAACGAACGTATTTATTAGTAAAAAATATACGTAGCTTAAGAATTGACTTGCGTAAAAAACTTTTATATTCTTATATTTTTATTATGTATATGAGGGGGTTTGTCCCCTTGTTAATACCTCGCTCTTTATACTAAATCTTAAGTTTTGTCCCAATTCTTTAAGAATGACCCCTGAATCGGAAAGGCCGTAGAATAAGTAGTTAAAATTACTAAAAATACTTTAGCATACAGAGCGATGTGTTTATCTCCTCTTAAATACCTCGCTCTTTATGCTAAAGTATTTTTAGAGCCCCTCATATGGTTAATAATCTCTGTTCGTTTTGAGTTTTAATGCTACTCCTTATTTTCAATTGAAAAAACTTCTTCATGTTTATTTTTTCATTGTTTTTATTTATATCAAAGCTAGAAAATCCTCCGCCATTTTCCTTGAGTTTCTCTTCCCCCATGACATATTCCTCCAAGGAAAGATACTCCCACATAGCCCCCTCCCCTCTACACAACCCCCCCAAACCAAAAGAATCCCCCTGAAAACGTCTGTACACTTCTCAATAACCATTACTGTATGTAAACACTGGTCAAAGTTTATAACTTGCAGCCCCTCCCCCCGCGACTGTGGGGGAGTAAGTCATCCCCAAAGACATAGTTACTATGGTTTTCGATTATGAGGAACAAAATGGCTATCTCAAAATTTTGATCTTTTGACTTTGGAAAAAAATGAGCTTGGGAGGGGGCCTAGGTGCCCTCCAATTTTTTTGGTCACTTAAAAAGGGCACTAGAACTTTTCATTTCCATTAGAATGAGTCCTCTTGTGTCATTCTAGGACCACTTGGTCGATACGATGACAGCATATAAGAGAACCCTATAGCTTCAAATTTTTGCTATAGGGTTCTCTTATATGCTGAATGTGATGGTGTGATTTTCGTTAAGATGCAATGACTTTTAGGGGGTGTTTCTCCCTATTTTCCAAAATACGGTAAATTTTCTCAGGCTCGTAACTTTTGATGACAGAGATTAAATTTGATGAAACTTATATATTTAAAATCAGCATGAAAATCCGATTCTTTTGATGTATCTTTTAGCATCAAAATTCCGATTTTTAGAGTTTCGTTTACTATTGAGCCGGGTCGCTCCTTACTACAGTTCGTTACCACGAACTGTTTGACAACAGAGCGATTACTGCCCGTTTCTCTAACGGTAAAAGTATAAGGCCTACTGCGCATTTGGCGCTTTACTAAAAGGAATCATATTACAAATATTTTCTTTTGTTCTTTTTATAACATTGAAAATAAAATGAGAAGTGCAGTGATACCAGATCAGAATTTACCAATTAGGCCCTGCGGCTTTCACTATTCCCGAAGTTTTGGGGATTTCCTCGACAATCTTGCAAAACAGAACGGCAAAAATGCTTGGGACTAGAGACGTCAAAGCTTTAAATCCAGCCTGGGTGAAACAAAACCTTGAGCTGGTAAGCTTTCAAGAATTAATGTTATAATATATCCAATATTCGGTTTAATTTATTAATTCTAACCAAAACTATTAATTTATTTTGGAATAAAAAAAAAAAATTGAAATAGGGAGTTGTAAAAAATTGAAACTTTGGCAATCAAAAACGAACACAAATTAATTTTTAAAAGAAAATTCCGGAAAAGAAGTTTTCTAAAGAAAAGCAAAGGCCATATTAAACTTAAGATGAGAAGAAATAGAAACCTACAGTAACTCAAATTCAAAACAACTAGAAATTACAATTAAAGAATAAATGAAACCAAAGCGAACAGAAATAAAATAAAAAATTATAGCAAAGAAACATAGAATAGGTACTGATATAAATGAATAAATAAATCTCAAAACGAGTAAACCTTAAGTTCAATATGCAAATCAAGCTTAAAACGAACAAAAATATTTGCTATTGAGGCATAAATGAAACCCAAAACGAACAGAAATTAAATAAACAATCACAGCAAACAAATAAACAATGGTTACTAATATAAATGAGTAAAAAAAATTTAAAACGAGTAAAACTTAAATTGAATACGCAAATCTAGCTTGAAACGAACAACAATCTCTACAAAGTATAGTTAAACCTACTAAAACGTACAGCGTCATTGGCGCTTTACTGAAAACAAATTATATTATAAATATTTTCTTTCGTACTTATTACAACATTGAAAATAAACGAAAAAATTAGAGTAAAATTAAATTTTGAACTAATGAGCTTTCACCAATTAATTTAATTGTATATCAAATATTTAGTTTCATTTTATTAGCTCTTTCCAAGACTGTTCAAGAAAAATATAGCTTCATTACAGACAAGAGTTTGGATACTACCCCCTTCCCTAACTGTAAAAGTCAAAAGCCTACTACGTCATTGGTGCTTCAGTGAAAACGAATTATATTGCAATTGTTTTCTTTTCCAGTTATTGCAGCATTGAAAATGAAAATAAAATTACAGTGAAATAAAATCTGCAACTAATGATCTTTCAACGATTAATAGCATTATATATCAAACATTCAGTTTGATTTTATTTGTACTTTTCAAGACTGTTAGAGACAAATATAGTTTTCCAGAAAGCGAAAATGACGCAGTAGGTTTTAGACTTTTACAGTGAAATAAGGAGGCAAAACCCAAGCTCTTGTTTGTAGTTATTTTTATTCGTTTCAAGATGGATTTGCACATTCACCTTAAGTTTCACTCGTTTTAAGATTTATTTACTCATTTATATTAGTAACTACTGTTTATTTATTTGCTATGATTGTTTATTTAATTTCTGTTCGTTTTTGGGTTTCATTTATGCCTCAATAGCAAAATATTTTTGTTCGTTTTAAGCTTGATTTGCATATTCAACTTAAGCTTTACTCGTTTGAGATTTATTTATTCATTTATATTAGTGCCTGTTGTATGTTTTTTTGCTATGGTTGTTTGTTAAATTTCTGTTCGTTTTGGATTTCATTTATTCTTTAATTGTAATTTCTGGTTTTTTTGGGTTTGAGTTATTGTAGGTTTCTATTTCGTCTGATCTTAAGCTTAATATGGCCTTTACTTTTCTTTAGAAGACTTCTTTTTCGGAAAGGTTTTTTTTTAATTAATCCACATAAATAGGGAAAACAGAAAAGACCGTTTAATTTGGGTCAAACTTCCGACAAATGGGTTGAGTTAACTTTTTAGTTTTATTGTTAAATTAAGCAGGTTTTACTTCGATGGGGGTTGTCAGTCATAAAGGGTCGAGTTAAGTTGTTTGCGGTGGTTTCTAGGAGGCTGAATTTAATGGGAGAAAGATACGTAGGGTTGAGTTACATGGGACTTGAACTAAGTGGGAATTGACTTGAATGAATTTCAAACAAATTGTGTTAATTTTAAAGGTTTTGGTTGAATAGGATGGATTAGGGTTAATTTTAAGGGTCTGAGTTAAATCGGGTTGACGTACAAGGGGGTTGATTGAACAAGTGTTAAATTGTACGGGGTTAAATTGAATGAAGTTTAGTGGAACGGGGATCGAACTGAATGAGGGTTGGGTTGCACGGGGGTTGATATTAATTGTGTTGAGTTAAATGGGACCTGAGTTGCACAGAGGTTGAGATATAAGAAGTTTAGGTTAAATAGGGCTGAGCTGAATGGGATGGATTTGAATAGGGTTAAGCTAGAATGCAACCGCCATGGACACGCAGCTAAAGATGGATTCCTGAAAACATCAAAAAAAGAAACAGCAGGTTGTCCGTGTCTTTTGTATCATTGTTTCAGTTTTAGTTGAGCAGACACGTGCGTAGGAATTTTTTGGGCGTTGGGGAGGGGGTTATAATGGAGGGTGGAGATAATAAAAGAAACAAATAAATGTTGATAATTAGCCAGAAATTCAAGAAAATTTGGGGTTCGTGGGGGGTCTTTTTCCTAATATTAGGCTACACTTCTATTCCAAATGAATTACCGATTAATGTCTAATAATCGATGCTTTCAAGTTAAAATGTTTCAACTAAAAAGCTAGACTTCTTACAGAAATATTTCGTACATATTTAAAACTTATAGATTATTTTTCCATTGAATCGGAACATTTTTGCCAGATTATCAGGCATTCATTATACGTAATCGAAAAACTGGTTCAATTAATAGACTTACCGGTTATTTTCTGCAGTAAATTACACACACACATGAAACCTACTGTTTTTTTTTTTTTTTAGTAATTTAATGCTAAAGAATGATTAGCGTTAAAACTATCGATCTAATTCAGGCTTATCACAAACTAATACGAGCCTTCCTTCAAATTACTGAAGAGTTCTAGCCTTGATTCAACACAAACTTTGATTTGTCAATTTTATTTTTTATTTGTATGACCACTTTTTATCATGGCAGTAAACCTGCCCCCCCCCCTGTCAGGCCATTGTAAGGATCTATCCAAGGCAATATACCCTACACTTTCGGTTTTTAGTAAGTTTATCCCCTATAGCTTAGCTGATTTTTGAAATTTTGAATTGCTTTTCCTTCTTATTAGAAGAAACTAGAGGATATTGAGGAGAATTTTCTCGCAAGCCAGATCAATAAAGAAAATATGCTACCATATTTTCCTTTGGAAGTCACCAGATATTTTGGCAACTTTAAGCATAGTCTTATTCACTTTAGTCTTCCGTTCTAGCTTCTTTATTTCGGTGTCCGGTAGCCGTAACGTCCGGTAACAATGTGTCGGTTTCGGTGTCCGATGCAGTAACCTCATCTAATGGTCTTTACTCGTACTTTATCGTATACGTACAAAAACACGGATTTTTGAGACCCGACTCAATTTTCTATTATTTCAGTTTGCTGTGTATTGAGCCTTGGCATTTGTTTTTCTTTCTTTTTTCTTGAGTTATAACAATAATACGATTATTCAAAATCGACAGAGTGAAATGTTCTTTCTACGGGTTTCTGAACCTGGTAATTCCATTGAAGAATTTAAATTCCAACCCAGTAGTATTTCAGGGGATTTCGGGATATTTTCGAAAATACATACGAACTTCGTCTGTGTTATAACAACCTACACGTAACGCTTTGCCCTGCTTGAAATCAGCCTTAGTTAAGCAGGGGCGTAATTTCGTCAAAATCCAGGAAGGGGGGAGTTGGAGCCTCAACTAATGCACTATCCTTGCACTTCTTTATCGTAATACAAAAACATGGATTTTTGAGACTTGATTCAATTTTCTATTATTTCACTTCACTGTGTATCGAGCCAGGGCATTATTTTTTCTTGAGTTATAATAACAACACGATTATTCAAAGTTGACAGAGTGAAAAGGTTCTTTCTACAGGTTTCTGAACCTGGTAATTTTATCGAATAATTTAAATTTCAACCCTGTAGTATCTCAAGAGATTTCAGAATATTTTCGAAAATGCATACGAACTTCGTCTGTGTTATAAAAAACCTACACGCAACCCTTTGCCCTGCTTGAAATCAACCTTAGTAAAGCAGGGGCGTAATTTCGTCAAAATCCAGGAAGTGGGGGGGGGGGAGTTGGAGCCCATTTTCCCAAGTCTAGTGAAAACAACCATGTGAAAAATGAGCCATATCGTATCATATAGGCAAAGCTATACTAAAGAAAACTTATCTGTTTCTGTGAATGCTTGAATTATGTAGACTATCTTAGTTTTGACAAGATTTTGAAGACGCTAAAATTCAGCTGTGGGGGAGGGAATGGGTTCAGGGGGAGGGGTTAGTTACTTCCGTTCTCCATATCAAATTACTCCCTTTTAGTAAAGTATTGACTACTGCGAAGTTTTTTATTTTATTTTGTTCTCCAAGATTGTCTTATTTATGTGATTTTGCAATAGTTCTGTGAAGGGTGACTATCACGGTCGGTACTTAACCAAAAGATTGGTTACATTCTTCTCAGAAAACAAGACTATACTACTTTTTATTCTTTAACATCTGTTTTCCATAGCTTTGTTACAAACACTAATTTTTTTAATCTACTTCAAAATCATTAAGATATAAAACTATGCCCTTTTCTGCATTTTATATATACAGAACTGAAAAAGGAAATAGAAATAGGAAGCAAAAACTAAACCCATTAAAAGCTTATAGCTTGTTATCCTGGTATATTTTAAGCCTCATTATAGTCACATATGTCGACAAAACCAAAATTATGCTCGACAAGAGGGCCAATCGTGTACACCGCTCATACCATCTCGAGTTGAACACTGTTTGGCTTTCTAGTATGAAATTTTTGATTGACCAATCAGATTCAAGAATTAAGGCATGATTGTGAAAGATAGAAGCTTAGAACAACAGTTTTTCTACCTGTAAAACAAGGCCGTATCCAGGGGGGGGATTCAAATTTGAACCCTCCCCAGAGAAAGTTTTGTCCAACTCTTAAAAACTTAACGAAAATGCACATAAACAAGTTTTTGACGCATTTGCTAAAGTTTTTCTTGTCCCCCCCCCCTCTTAACAAAAATACTGGGTACACCCTTGCTGTGAAATGATTATAACGAAATATAAGAAGAAGAAGCACTAGTAAACAGCAGTTGGGAACAATTAGTGTTGGCATCTTCAATTGGCTTTTCAAACCAATTTCATGCCATTTTAATTTTCCGCTTCTGAAATACAGGAAGTTAAAATCAAGAAAAGCCCCATGTCATTCATAAAACTAGGCTTTTTTATCGGACTACGATGTGACTTGAGCATTAAATTAAAGTTTTGTCAGCATCAGTATGGTGCAAAAGAAATTGTCAGGGATTTGAGACTCTATGAGTCCATCAAATTCTTTACTCAACAAAAAAAAACCTCAATTCAACTGCTTCTTTTTTTATCCCTCTTACACTAGGAAAATCATGACTTCAAAGATTCACCATATTATGCAGTGCTGCCACAAACCCAGTAACTCTAATCCTTCCAATTTTACAATGAAGAAAATCGCCATTTGAGAATATTGTGATTATTATTAGAATGTAATTATTAGATTATAATATATAATTAGATCTATTATTAGATATATAAGACTATTGTCATTTATATTAGATTATTTATATTACATTATTGGATATAATCATAATTAGAATTATTAGATTATAATTCTGATATTATGATTTTACGACTTGATTACCCTCTATGGTCCTGCTTTAATTCATTTTTCAGGGTATGTTATGAATAAATGTAGAGCCAATTTATAGATTAAACCTGAGCTGAAATTATGGAATAACTGAAGGGGCTTAGCCTCAAAATTCTATTCTCCGTATTTTGTATCCAAAAAGTGGTTCGCCAAAACGAAAATAAAATTAAAGATAAATAAAGCATTTTTTAAGGAGATGTTGGGCCTAATTCATCAGAAACTACAGCGTGAGGGGGTTAACGAAAGTTAACTTTTATTGGAATTGAGATTTACTGCTATTTCCAAGGATAGTAGAAAGGTGTTTGTTTCAGCTTTTAACTGGCTTGCGGACAAAATCTCGATTATCTTAATTATTTAACTGCTTAGTACCTGAATTCATATTATATTTAAATCGTAACTCACAATTTGACTTCATACTACATTTGTTTAATTCATTCCGGCTCTTAACCAAACCTCTTGTTCTAATAACTGATTTTATTTAATAATGAATGAATGAAATTCGTAGCTTGTGACAAGGAATAGAATAAGGGCAAAATGAACTATGTTCTTATGACTATCAGCTATGATTAGATGCGTAATTTGCTAAGGGGAAGGGTGAGGCAACTAGTCCCGTCTAGACCTCGCCCCCCCCCCCCGACCCCAGTTTGCCCCCAGCTGAAATTTAGTTGTGACAAGGAATAGAATAAGGGCGAAAGGAACTGTGTTCTTATGACTGTCAGCTGTGATCATTAACGTAATTTTCTATTGGGCAGGGGGGCATTTGCCCCCTCTAGACCCCGGTTTGCTCCCTGCTGATCCCAGTTGACCCCCCAGATGAAATTCAGTTTCGGCAAGAAATCTTGTCAAAACTAAGATTAACCCGCACGGTTCAAGCATCCAGGGAAACAGGTCAGTTTTCTTTAATATATATTTGCCTTTATGGTACTATATGGCCCATGTTTCATTCTTCACTGTCATTTTCACTTAATTTGTGAAAATTGGCTCGAACTTCGCGTCTGAGGAGTTGATGTCCCCTGAGTGTTTGTTCATGGTGTATGGTTGTCGTCTCTGCGCTTTGACTCCCAGGCCTCTGGTATGTTCTCTTTTTCATCTTATATATTATTTGACTATTGTTCTCTTTTTTTGGTTGTTACTTAAATTGTATATTTTTGTATCCCCCTTGTATCTCTGATCATGGAGCCTTTCTAGGAGGAATAAGAGTATAGTCTTTCCATTTCATATTTATTGGTGAATAAAACTCTGAACTCCAAATAGTTTAAAAAAAAAGTATTTGAACATACCTGCAAGCAGATAAAACAACTTTATGTGCTTTAAACGTGGCATCATCGCACGCCGTTTGCCACTCGTTTGGAACCTTTAAAAGGATTCTTAAGGATCATTCATTAAAGAATCAAACAGAATAGCACTTTGTTTTTATGTTTTTTTTTTGTTTTTTTCCTTTTCCTTGTCCTCTGATGAGTAGATGTCCCCTGAGTGTTTGTTCATGGTGTAATGTTGTCCTCTCTGCTCTTTGACTCCCAGGCCTCGGGTATGTTCTCTATTTCGTCTTATATACTATTTTGCTATTGTTCTTTTTTTGGTTGTTGCTTAAATTGTATATTTTTGTATCCCCCTTGTATCCCTGGCCATGGAGCCTTTCGAGGGGGAATAAGAGTATTGTCTTTCCGTTTCATATTTATTGGTGAATAAAACTCCGAACTCCAAATAGTTTAAAAAAAAGTATTTGAACATACCTGCAAGCAGATAAAACAACTTTATGTGCTTTAAACGTGGCATCATCGCACGCCAGAGTTACATCCACAAAGCATTCAGCTTGAAGCAAACTGTCGAAATGATACAAAAGCTGCTCAGTATGAGAGGACCACTTAAGACTATAAAGCTTTGATTCATCACTTGGTGATGAAGAAGGAGCGAGAGGAGTGTTTCTTTCACCATGTTGAGAGGTATCACAGTCACTTGGCTGTTCCGAGTCTCTAACAGGCTGAGCCTCAAACTCCATGATTTAAAGAGACCTAAAAAAGAGGGAGAGATTAAAAGAAGAGCAGAAAATCGATAAGAAAAATAAGATAAATTTATTCATATTCCATTTTAATGATTTTATTTTGTTCTTATAAATCTTGAAAATAATATTTTAGAGGATGAAAAAAAAACATTCATTACAACCCTTAAAAGATAAAAGCCAGGACACAGATGTCTGTCCTGAGATCCTCTCTAAGACTCTTGGGCCAGCCACATAAAGGGTGATAAAATACAAGTTTATTTAGCAAGTATCAAACAGTTCGTGGTTAGACGTGTAAGGAGTGACTCGGCTCAATACTAACCAAAGTATAAAAAACAAAATTTTAATATCAATAGATACATCAAAAGAATTGGCTTAATATGCTGATTCCAAATATTTAAGATTCATCAAGTTTAGTGTTACCCATCAAAATTTACAATCCTGAAAAAATTTGCCTGATTTTTTAAATAAGGGGCGAAACACCCCCTAAAATTAAAAGAATCTTAATTCAGATTACATCATCAGATTCATCGTACCAGAGAACCCTACTCTACAAGTTTCAAGCTCCTATCTTTAAAAATGTGGAAATTTCGCTATTTTTTCCAAAAAAAAACAACACAGATCACGGATGCGTGTTTATTTGTTGTTTTTTTTTTCCAGTGGTGACTGTATTGAAATAATGGTCCTAGAAGATTAGGAGAGGGTGCATTCAAACAAAAATTAAAAGCTCTAGTGCCCTTTTTCAGTGACAAAAAATATTAGAGGGCAACTGGGCCCTCTCCCACCCCCATTCTTTCCCCAAAATTATCTGATCAAAATTTTGATATATCCATTTTTCAGTATAGTTGGAAGATCAAATAATTACGTCTTTAGGTATAAAATGAACCCCCTCCCCAACCCGTGGGGAGAGGCTCACCCATTATTTGCGCATAGTATCTGTTATTGGGAAGTATACAGACATTTCTTTTTTTTTGGGGGGGGGAGGGTGTTGCACTTGGGGTGGATTTTAATAGGGAGAATCTTCCTTGCAGGAAAATTTCAGGGAGGGGGTGAAAATTCCAGGGAAAATGTTACAATGGGAGGATTTGACAGAATTAATATACGAAATTCTTTTTAATTGTCATACATTCTCTTTGCCAAAATTTTTATGTGGAGATGTCCCAGGGGAATTATCCAGAGGCTTTTTTCCGTGTTTTGATTTCCGGGAAATAATTCCCACGGAAGGGGACATTTCTGGAGGGATCGAGAAACCGATTAGAGATTAAAGTCTTATTCAAATGAAACAATGCTAAGGAGAATTTTTAGGCTGAATTGTCCACAGGCAATTTTACAGGGAGGGGGATTCTCAGCGAGGACAGAACTTTCTGGAGGGAATTTGACAGGGGATGGGGGTGCACCGTACATTGGTATTATAGCAATAAAACATCCGGACTGTATACCCATATTTTGGCATTTGGGTGCTTACATTACCTACTTCATTGGATCATTAGCGTAATCCAGCCGGCATCTCATTTTCAAATACCTGTCTGGACATGATGGACAGAAAAGTTGGAATACGTTTTTTGACGATTTAATTCTTTGAATAATTTTTTATTATTATTTTGGGCTTGAATGTAACTGGTCTTGACACGCACTTAGGTAAAGTAAATGGGATACATTTTATGATGCGAACTGAAGTTTAGTTAATCAAAAAACTATAAATCCATGATCATCCATACCCAACCTCGAAGTGCACCAGTTCCCTTCCCCCAAACTTAATATTTTGTACTCTGTTTTGCACAAGGCTCGATGAAGATATGTTTCTTTGAATGAAATAAGAGAGAGAGAGAAAGAGACAAAAACACATACAAACACACAGTGTCAGACACACAAACAAACAAAGACAGACCCAGCGACATGCAAACACCCATTGACAAATTGACACAGAAAAAGACATGAAAACACTCGCTCAGACATACAGGTACAGAGAGAGAGAAAAACAAACAGCCGCTCAGACATATAGGCAAATTTACGTAGACATCATTAAATGTCTATGATAAGCTCATTACCACCATATCATGTCCAATTCTAACATGAACGAGTTAAAAAATCCCTATCATAACACCAAAATGTAAAGGAATATTTTTGTTCAAATAATGTTACGTACTGAACAACTGTGGACATTTTGAATCTGTTCCATAAAATAATTTATCATGTTCTCTTTTGATAGTGTAGCTATTCTCTTCTCTTAGTTCGTAATCAGTAGAATAATCATTAATACATTTTGAGTGTTTGTTTCTCTCTCTTTCTCTCTCTCTCTCTCTCTCTCTCTCTCTCTCTCTCTCTCTCTCTCTCTCTCTCTCTCTCTCTCTCTCTCCCTCTCTCTCTTAAATTTGATTCATTGAAACGTATCTTCATCGAGTTTGTGCAAAACAGAGTACAAAACATTTTAAACTTCACATTTGACTAAAGGAAGTGTATCTTCATCGTGTTTTTTGCGAGGCAAATGCGTGCAAAACCAATAATTTGATTCAAAGAAGCATATCTACATCGATTTTTTTGCAAGACAGAGAACAAAACGTATTTTGTAAGAAGAATTTGTAGTAGCTCCAATAGTTTACCCCCTGAGGGCATCGTCAATTCCATAACCCCCTCACTACTCGATGTCTGTGCATTGGTCTTGATTTATAAAGATTTTATGGATTTCTATACGTTGTGTAAATAATAGCACCAATAGTATATCCCCCATGGGCATCGTCAAATACAATACCCCCTCATTACTGGATTTCTATGTATTGGTCTTGATTTATAAGGATTGTTCTGGATTTCTATGTGTTGTGGGAATAATAGCTCCAATAGTAGACCCCCTATGAGCATCGTCAACTTCATAGCCCTCTCACTACTGGATTTCTACGTATTGTTCTTTATTTCTAAGGATTGTTCTGGATTTTCATATGTTGTTGGGAATAAGCAAAAGTATTATTCAAGAGAATGTTTTAAATTCTATGTCAAGGCTTTATTCCTATCATTTCCTTCGTACAGCTGTCGTATCACCGCTTAAAATATATATGACTTTATTAATTTCGACTTAATGCATATCCCCAATACTAAACAATACTTTTCAAAAGGCTTTATTCTATCATTTACCTCATAGGGCTGTCATATCATCACTTAAAATATTACGATTTTATTAATTTCGACTTCATGTATACCTCACTACTAAGCAATACTTTCCAAAATTTGTTTTTATTTTTCGTTATTTTTTTCATTTTAAATTTGTTTTTATTTTTCGTTATTTTATACAATTTTCAACTTGTTTTTAATTTTCGCTATTTTTCATTTTTAAATTTCTTATTTTTCGTTATTTTTTGGAGAGGGAGGGGCAAAAAGCTGGGGGGGAGGGGTATCGGGACCCTTGGAGGTGGGGCATATATGACCATGGATTTGTCGATTTTCTGTTCATTAACCTTCAGTTCGCATTATAAAATTTGTCCAATTTACTTCACCTTAGCGCGTATGTCAAGGCCAGTTTCATTCAATCCCAAATAAAATAAAAAATACTCAAATAATTAAATTGTCCTAACACCTATTCTAACTTTCTCTTTTAATCATATCCAGAGAGGTATTTGAAAATGAGATGCTGACTGGATTACGCTAATGACCCAATGAAGTAGGTAGTGTAAGTAGGTCAATGACCCGAATGCCCGAATACGGGTGTAGAGTCCGGACTCATTATTGCTATACCAGGCCTACTTACATTGGATGAAATTTCCACGGAGGAGTTATTCGTGAGGGAAGGGGTATATCTCATGGAGGGTAAGCTAGATTTACCGGGATTATTTGAAAAACAACCAGAAATTATTCCGTATAGGAAGAGTTGCCCTCCTCAATACCTTGCTCTTTATGCTAAAATTTGACTGTTTGTACAAATTTTTTAAAAGTGTCTATTGAAACACAGGGGCTGTTTAATAAAAATAGGTAGCTTCTTTTAAAGTGTTAACAGCTTTAGCGTAAAGAGCATGGTATTAAGGAGGGGGCAAACCTTCCTATACGGAATAAATCTGTCAAAATTAACTTGCAATGTTTTTTTCAATTTTATTCGAACTTGCATTAGTTGAAAGATGTTCAGAAATTAATTCCTTTTAACTGAAAGTAAAGAGCGACATTAAAACTTAAACGAACAAATATTATCCTGTATATGAAAAGGGCTGTCCCCTCCTCAAAGCCTCGCTCTTTACGCTAAAGCTTTTATTGCTTTCAAAAGTAGAGTTGTGAAAAAGAGTCAAAGTTTAGTGTGAAAAGTGAGGCGTTGAGGAGGAGACAGCCCCTTTCATATACGGAATAATTTTTGCGTTGTAAGTTTTAATGTCACTCTTTACTTTCAGTTAAAAAACTTTTTTATTTATTTAATTGTTCTAATGGAACGATTCTTTTGTTGTCTATCCAGCATATGACAATGCTGCTGAAACCAATCTTAAGCAGTTAAGGCGCAAGATTTTCTAGACAAGATTTCATGAATCGAAAAATTATTATATGTTAATATATTAATCGGAAAAATGATCAATTAAAAAGATTATCTTCTTTAACTCATAGTGCATGCAGTATTTTCCAGATAATATGGCTACACAGTCTATTAAGTCGTCTAAACTTGCTTGATTTACAACAAGCAATGATTTATAAGGTAAAAACCACTTTTGGCTTACACCAAGAAGATACATTAGAATTGCAAAGGAGAGAATTGTGTAAGTAGCATAATATCAATTTTTAGAAGCAAAAAACGGGGGTTCCATAAAATAAAAGCACCGTCCCAAGACATTCATGGATTATTTTTTTTTTACATTTTTGCGGAAACTACGCTTATTTACAATAGGTGACAATGGAAGTACCTACTTGAATGGGAATCTTCGTCCCAAATTCTTAAAAATAGGGTATTTCCAAAAGAGTTAATCTAGAGGATCTCACTTGAACCTATTGTTTTTCGGTACAAGCATTAAAGGGACAAAATACGCAAATATACTTAGTTTCCAATTAAAAAGCTTTAACCGAGAAACTAAGTTGCTGATCGCGTACTGTGTAATATATGCCAGTAGGCTATATAGCCTATTACAGAGAATGGATCAAGTTTTTAAGGAATTTTCAAGTTTTTACAGTTTTCCATATTTTTCGTTTTTTCTTCTTTTTTCTTTCTTTTTTTCTTCTTAATTTTCTTTTCTTCTTTTTTATGTTTAGATACCAGCATTTACATATTTATTTTTTTCTTTGCCATTAGGCAATAAAACTGCCTATTGATGTCAGTCTATTGTTATAAACGTCAGTCTAGTCTGTCCCACAAACTAACTCAACTAAATCTTACAAGACCAAAACTTAGACGAAATCGAGCTCCAAACACTATAAGTTGAAGGTCGTTTTTTTTCTCCTTACAATTCTTGAATCCCGCATTTATCTCCTATTTTCATTTAAATATCGAATATTTCCTTTAATTCGTCGGTTTTAAGCCATTCGTGAGTCATCTCATACTTTTCACACGTTGAAAGAATGGAACAAATCAACTGATATGAACAGTTCTACATATTTGCCACGTGCACTTTATTTAAGCCGTTTCACGTTAAAAATAAGAATCTCTGTAAATCCCGAATATGGGGACAAATTCGCAATTTAACGTAAGATCGGCAACATAGGACTTTCCTGAAAGGTTAAAAGAAAATATGTTCAGACGTAAACAGATACTTTTACATCCTGTAGCTCCTTCTCCTAAATCCCTTCCCTCCAAGTTATTTTCTTACAACTATGATTACACAAAAACATCAATATCTTCAGTAAGCTTAACTTTTATATATATATATATATATATATATATATATATATATATATATATATATATATATATATATATATATATATATATATATATATATATATATATATATATATATCGCTCTCCTATTAAGAACTTTATCAATTAGTGCTCATAATTCCGACCATTCTAAATAGTGGTTGTTTATTTCTCTGCAAAGATGAATGCCGAGTGGTATCAACTAAGGTCAGGGGACGTTCGCTTCCATGATTTTTTACATCCTCCTTATATTTTAAAAATAGTCTTTTTAAGATAAATTTTAATTAAATAATGCTTTTTATTATTCTTTTTATTCAAAATTTGAAAACAACAAAATTGTCCTTTTTAGCTCTGATGAAAAATGTTTGAACCTCTCCCGATTTATATTTTCATGAATTGACAACATTAGCATGGTCCGAAACACAAAATTGAGTAGGCTATATGTGGTAGGGCTAAGGTTGACAATTCAGGCTTTGTAGGGGAGACCCTGCCTTGACAGCTTATTTACTACTGAGTAAATCGCAGAGGATGTGTATAGGTATCTCGCTGATTAAAGGTTGTCTCATCTCGTTTAATGCGTTGTACGTTGCAAATTTTAGATCTGTTCTAGTTGGCTGGCTTTGCTTAGTCATTTCTAACAGCCTGATTCAGCCTTTTTTTTTAATGATATTTTGTCACCTTATGCCTATTTAATGGTTTTTCTTTTGAAATTTCAAAAATCATACCAGCCTCAAGGGTTGCATTGAAAAAGATCAATTCAAAATCCCATCACTTTCACAGAAAAAAAAATATAGGAATCCTTTCACACTATAAGGAATTCGTCAAAATTCTATGCGAATTATCCTACCTTTACCTATTGGTGACACCTCACAAAATATAGAAGGGAAAAATATATTTTTTCTAAATCTAAGGAAGAGCAATTTTGTTAATTTTTTTTTAATTTATTTTTTTTAGCAAAAATAACAAAAGGGGATTTTTTCTAATGAAAACAGCCAAAATTGGTATTTTTCAAAAACTTTAGGGGAATCTAGGAGGAGGCCATTAAACCTCCTCCGTCCCAAAAAAAGAAAATGACACCCCTGTTTTTACCAAAAAATGAACAATGTAATGAGAATGTGAAATTTAAAAAAAAACGTATTCATTACGGGATTTTATCTTTACTTTAAAACCGACTAAAAATAATAAGAAATCAATCCTGAAGAAATTTCCAAAGCTAAAAAACATATTCTCGTGCTGAATTGACAATTTGCTCACGAGGTACGCACGAGACCACAGCAGTATATGATACTTTGAAGTCTCCTTAGAACCACGAACCACGTTAAATAATATAAAATGCGGAAGCAACTTCCTACTGTCTCCATAGAGCATAATATAAAGCACCAAGTGAAATAAAACTCATGTTGTTAACTATTTAATGGAATCTGAAATGTTTTTTTTAAAACTAAGATAAGAAGGAAAGAACACAAATATAATGAATAAAGGCAGTAGGCAAGCATTTTTGCAAGAGAGCCAGGCTTTTAGCAGGAATGAGTTAAGTGAATCTCGAGATACACACAGAAAACAAGCTACACACATTTTCTTCTAGGTCCTCAAACATGGCAAAACACTTAGTTTACTTTTGGCTGGGAACTGACTTTGAATCTCGTACATCAATAACAAGAAAGGAACTTCCTCACTAATTTTTCTTTGCATTGAACAGATAATACGTTTCTTATTATTTTAAAAATGGGTTACTATCATAAAATTTACTGAAGCACCTGATACACTAACTGAACTTGGAATCTTGAACATCAACAACAAAAAAGTAATTTCCTTACTTTACATTAAAATTTGACGGTTTTCTTAAGGAATAAAATGATAATATGTTTCTAATTATTTAAAAATTGGGTGACTGTCGTAAAATTTACTGCAATACATGCTTAGAAAAAGAATAGGGGGTGTTACTACAGGGAAAGGGTACCCATAGGGAATGGGATATCAGAATTTTTCTAAGGTAAAGGTAAAAAAGGTAAAGGATACGGCATTAGACTATACAGTCCGTACCGTACCGAGAAAAATGCATTTTCGGGCCATTTATTTTCTTTGAGTGGAAAGGGGCTTCCATCAACTATGGGGAATCCCCCTCCTCTCTACAACAATAATCTACTTAATTTCTGCTAATTCCACGCTTGTAAGCATTTCTAAAAATTTTAAGGAGTGGTCAAGGACTAAATTAACAGACAAGATTTCAGATTATCACATACCATGTTTTCAAGGACTAAATTAACAGACAAGATTTCAGATTATCACATACCATGTTTTCTGTTTTTCTTAAACTTATCCAGGGATAAAGTAATAAGAAAACTGTAAAAAGAAAACCTCAATAAAGCGTTACAAAAAGCCTTAGCATACAAGTTTTCTAAGGTTTGTTTATGTTTTTGCTCGATATTTTTGAATTTAAGGCACCCAAGGTAATATAGCACGTGCCTTTTTTTAAATGTCTGGGATTTGCCCCTGGCTATTTTTCTTATTATAGAATTTTCTTTCCTTAAGCAGAAAGGCGTTGCTCTTAAATTTCCTTTTATCTGAAGAAAAAAAAATATACAACTATCTTAACTTGACATGCATGGAGTGGGGATGATTCAAAACTGTTTTAAAAAGCAAAAATATGACTTCCTGTTAAAGTACCCAGCAAAAGAAAATAAACAATTTTTAAATAGTGCAGGATTAGTCGAGACTTCCTGTAAAATTAGGAAATTATATTTTAAAAAAATGTTTTCGTGTTTTTAATTTTGTAATTACTAAGATTGACCACTGATTTTCCTGCTGAATTAGAGTCATCACATGAAAAGAATTTGCATGAGAAATTAACTGAAATTAACTGCAAAATGAGGGATTTCCCGGCAAATATATCCAGCGTGAACATATGTTTAAGCTGTAATCTTAAATTTGATAAAACATATATCTTTAAAATCAGTGCAAAAGAAGAACCTTTTCGTCAATTGGAAAAAATAAACTATACCAAACTAGTAATTTTTAGGTAAATATTGAAGCTTCAAGTCCCTAGAGGGACTCCCTCTTCTGAATCTATTATAACATCCAAACTTCAAATTGCTTAAACTCGGATACAATGGACAGGGATACACAAGGGGAGCATTACTTAAAAAATGAAAAAACTTTTAAGACACCCTAACGGAACATGGCTTCAAAGTAGAAAATCCGAAGAGATACTGATGCACATTGCATTGAAAACCTATCAGATTTACAGGAGTATTGTAGCAATCTTCGTCGAAGCAGCATTTTGTGTTCTTTTTCTTCCCTATTAATCACAATTACCTTTTTAAAACGCATTTTATATGCATTTTTGTAGCGTTTCTACGAGTCGGAAAAAATTTCAATGTGGGGGGAGGGGGTGGTCAGAACCTGCACCCACTCTCCCCCTGGATACGGCCTTGCTCGAAGGGCAAAGAATGAAATGTCAAACTCAATCAAAAAACATAGAAAAACGGCACGTAACAGAAGAAATCCAGACATTCAGACCCGTGAGAAAATGTTACTTTGGGGAATTTTGAAGTGGTCTACATATTATACGAAGAAGATATTTTGGTTATAGGGCCCAGGTATCATCGTGCATCTGAGTTAGTTTCAAATTTTTGAGCCACCAGAGTTTAAAACTGCTACCTGCTTGAATGGAGCTCTGCAGTCAAAAGCAGAAATATTAACGGAAAAGCTTACTAGAACAACTTTAGATAGTCCCCACTGGCATAAGCTATAAAAGTCTACTTGAGCACGCACACTGTTGGATCTGACTCAAAGACAAGCAACAACCATTCTTTTTGGCCTAAGGTAAGAATTCTATGCATCTTTGAAAAATCTACTCTCATATTCATCAATCTAACCTAAAATCTACACTTTCAATAAGAACTGCATATGTTATACCATTACTATCTTCTAATAGAAAAACGAAACCGACAGCACACAAAAAGTAAATCAGGACAAAAACACAAATGTTGCTCCAGCACAACCATTACCAAAGAATGAGGTAATTAGGGAAATAACTCTTTAACACCAGACCATTCTCACATTAACCTTCTTGAAATTGATTATCCACAAATTTACACTGGGAAAACTACTTTGCTTAGCATTTAGAATAGAAGCTTTGTCATTGTTAGGTACTTTCTTGTAAAGTGAGAGTTAATCTTATCTTTGAAATACCAACTTCGTTATTGGTTTCCTATGATTCTCTCTTTTGGGGTAGGAGAGGGGGGAAGGAGAAGAATTTGTTACCTAAACAAGTATTTCAAGCTGAGAGCAATCCAAAGAAACATGAGCAAACGGTAAATAGATATAGAAGTTTATGTAATTCTGAGCAGTATATCTGTTACTGTGAATGTCCGAAATCTGGTTTATGTCGGCATTCACTGGTGAATGTCAGAAATTCCTTTTTCTCTGCTTGGATTCAATTACCTTTTGAATCAGTTTTTTTTCAGTCTTGTGCAAGATTTAATAGTAAAAGTCAAAGTTAGGTTAAATTGGGTTGTAAATCTCTGAAACGAGCTAAAAAAAAACAACCTTAAATAAAACTGAAAAGTTGACTGGTAATGCTGACTAAATCCAAGGAGAAAAAAAAACAGTTTTTCGGACTTTCACCAGTGAAAGTTGACATTCTCACAGACTTCGGACATTCACAGGAACATATCCATTCCTTGCTGTAATGATAATTGTGGATCCTCTTTCCGCCTAAAAGGTGTATTTTTCATAAATGACAAAACATAAAAAGTGTGGTTTTAGACTATTATTTTCCAAAAGGGAGATGGGATCCTACAAGCAAAGTTTTTGGGCGGACCTTTCTAAACCCTAACACCTTCTTTCTTTGTGCAAGTATGATGATATGCCCTCATTTACTTTTCCACTGATTCATGAAAAAAAACGATTACCTTTGTAGTTCGACTTTTAAAAATAGAAATTAACTACCTTTAATCTTCCTAACTTTAATTAATGTTTTGTGATTGTTACTATGGTAATAAAACCGAAAATAACTGATTTAGAAAGAAAAAAGAATTCAGATTCAATAGAGTAAAACCATAATTGGCTTTGTGAACCAGAAAAAAAACTTATTGTCTTCAATGTATTAATCTATAAATGTTGACATCCGTTGCGTCAAAAATCAATAAGTGATTTCCCAAAAAAATAAGACAGGAAATGTAAAAAATCCAAACCAAGGTAAGAAAATAGTTTCACAACACAATAATTGGCCTCACTTCAATACCACTATGGCTCAATAACTGGAAAATGGAAAATATGTTTGTTTTAAATAAAGACAAGACAAAAATCGAATAATTTTTTTTATTAATTTCTAAATTAAAACTAAAGACAGGAGAGGAGGGGGACTTTCACCACAAGTGACCTAAAAAATCCCTAAAATATTAGAGAAAAGTATGCTAGAATGTGTGAAAATGAAAACCTTTGGCTCCAAAGCTGCATCAGGCACAGATGCGGTTTTTTGGCAAGAAGGGACAGAGGGACTTCCCCCAGGTGCAGAAGTCTTAGGGGCGCAAAATTTCAAATCAATAATCTAAAGGTTATAATCATTTTGCGATTTCATTTTCATTAAAATAAAGAAGAGGGCTCTGTTGGCAAAATTTTGTAAATAAATGAAAATTGTGTTTAAATTTGGCATGAAATTTTTTGGGTGATAGGGAGGGAAGACACTATTCGAGATTTTGCTGGATGCACGAGAGGCCAGAACCACCATTGATCAGGCATCTCCTATCTAGAAAATATCTCATGAGCCTCAAGATAGCATGCATGCACATATATGTTCTAAGATACTTTTAACAAATTTTTATGCAAAAACTAGCTATATGAGCAATAAAACTAAAGTATACTGAATACGTATTCACTCGAAATGGTTTTTCAAATGCCCTTTATGTGGATTATGAAGCAATGATTTCCAGAGCCTTAGAAATAGTCAGGGAATTATCTTAGCTAGTAAAAAGACAACACACTACTATGGACTGTGGTACTTTCCGTGTTAAGTACTTTTTCTGGATTTTTCAAAAATCACAGATCAACAGTTTGTGGTAAAGAACTGTAGTAAGGAGCAACCCGGCTCAATAGTAACCAAAACTCTAAAAAATGCAATTTTGACACCAATAGTTACATAAAAAGAATCGCATTTTAATGCTGATTTTAAATATATAATTTTCATCAAGTTTAGTCTTACCCATCATAAGTCACGAGCCTGAGAAAATTCGCCTTATTTTAGAAAATACGGGAGTATTTTCCAGAAGTGTATGGAGACAAAAGCCTCTATAAAAAATGCCAACTGTTCAACGAAGTTCTCCATGCCAAATACCTCGAGTTTTTTCCTGAAGACTTTCACTAGATGTGAAAGTGATAAACCCTGGATAACCCCTCAAATCAAGAAACCAATCCGAAAAAAGTGCAAGCTTTTCCAAGAAGGAGATTTGCAAAATGCGAAAAAATTGCGAAATCACATTACCTCTCTCACGAGAAGTGCGAAGAAAGATTACGGGCGTGAGAAATTTTCGGACAGTCTTAGGCACACTAATCCCAGGAAATGGCACAGAGCGGTCAAGCAAACGGCACAGAGCGGTCAAGCGGTCTGGTAAGTCCATTCATAACAGCATAAAAATAAGCCACCCTGACGGAACTTACACAACTGCTGATGAGGTTAATCAATATTTCACCCGCATTTGGACCTCATTTCCTTCTCCCACACAAGCCCAGAAGTCCGAAATACTTGACTCCTGTGCAGATGAAGGTGAAGTTGTTATCGATGAGATGACAACCTATAAGACACTGATGAAGGTGAAAGTAAACTGTTCAGCTTATCCAGACGAACTTCCACCCAAACTGATTAGAGAATACGCCCCTTTCATTGCAAAACCACTCTCAGTGCTGATAAACCTTTGCTTTCGTATAGGGATCTTTCCAGCTGTTTGGAAGAAAGCTTACGTTAGAGTAATTCCGAAGGTTACCAACCCTAAGAGCTGTGACGAACTTAGACCTATTTCGCAAACACCATGCCTGGCGAAAGTGGCCGAGACCTTTATCATGAGGGTCTTACTTGATCAAATCCAGGGATCTATCGACCAGAGACAATACGGCGGACTGAAAGACTGTAATACCTCAGTGTACCTAGTGAGGATGTACGATAGTCTCCTTAAGTGGGTCGAAAAAGGTCACAGTTTTGTAGACCTTGGTGCCATAGATTTCCGAAAGGCATTTGATCTAATCAATCATATTGTAGCTGCCCTTAATCTCAAGCTAATGGGGGCTAAGAAAAAGACTCTTACGCTCGTGTTGGACTTTCTCAGTCAGAGGATGCATCGTGTGTTTGCTCTCTACGAAGGTGACACCAATTCCGAATGGTCCTCATCCACCTGTGGAGCCCCTCAGGGCACTAAGCTTGCAGCTATTGTATTCTTGTCTGTAATTAACTTCCTCATAGCTGACTATGACGACCGCTACAAGTTCGTGGATGACCTGTCATTTATCCTGAAATATTTAGTACAAAACGGAGTTGTGACACCACAGTTCAGTTCAAATTTTTTCAGTGTTTTCACAAAAGAGTGCGCGGAGCTAAATCTTGAGATTAATGTGAACAAGTCGAAGATAGTGCGCTTTAACCCGCTAAAAAGTGATATTATGGAGCCAAATATTCCATTCCCTCTAGCAAACAGTATCAAGATCCTTGGAGTTACTTTTTCCAATGACTTCAGCTTTGCCACACATACTGAAAACGTGGTTAAAAGCGCAAACGCTAGTCTACGGACTTTAAACGGTATGCGGAGGTTCAGTGCAAACACAGAGAGTATTAAGTATGCATACATAGCGTATGTCCCCCCCATTCTGGAATATGCGTGTCCTGTTTGGGTGCCTTCAGCACTGAGAACAGTGTATCTTTGTCAGGAGCTTGAGTCGGTTCAGAAGCGAGCGGTATCGATCATCCTGGGCCGCCGTGACATCCCCTATGAAAAGGCTCTGGAAGTGCTAGGACTGCCGTCACTCCAAAACCGGTACGAAACTCTGATAATGAGTTTCGGAAAGTACTTGCTTTCTAAATCTCAGCACTGTGACATTCTACCTGATCAACCTCTACCATCAAGAACGAGAAAGCAAGATAAGTTAGTTCCCGTTAAAGCAAGAACAAACCGATATGGTAATTCTTTCGTCCTGGTTTTCGTCAAAATGTATAATGAGAGTTAATATTTATAGTTTTATTTATATTTACAAGTGCAGCTTGATTTTGTATATGTTGTAAAAAAAAACACAAATCAGCGACAGCTGTCAAGTTTTTGCTATTAAACCTGTCTACTACTACTACTACTACTACTATACAATCTTGACAAAAATCACATCATCAGATTTTGCGTATCAGAGAACCCTTATAAAGAAGTTTCAAGCTCCTATCTACAAAAATGTGGAATATCGTATTTTTTGCCAGAAGACAGACCATGGATGCATGTTTATTTGTTTTTTTCCCAGGGGTGATCATATTGACTCAGTGGTCCAAGAATGTCATAAGAGGGCTCATTCTAACGGAAATTAAAAGTTCTAGAGCCATTTTTAAGTGACCAAAAAAATTGGAGGGCACCTAGGCCCCTCCCACGGTCATTTTTCTCCAAAGTCACCAGATAAAAATTCTGAGATGGCCATTTTATTCATCATAGTCGAAAAACCTAAAAACTATGTCTTTGGGGACGACTTACTCCCCCACAGTCCCCATGGGAGGGGCTGCAAGTTACAAACTTTGACCACTGTTTACATATAGTAATGGTTATTGGGAAGTGTACAGATGTTTTCAGGGGAATTTTTTTGGTTTATGGAGGGGGAGAAGTTGAAGGGGGACTACGTGGGAGGATCTTTCCATGGAGGAATTTTTAATGGGGAAGAGAATTTCAATGAAGGGGGTGCAGGATTTTCTAGCATTGTTAAAAAAAATGAAAAAATAAACATGAAAAGTTTTTTCAACTGAAAGTAAAGAGCAGCATCAAAACTTAAAACGAAAAGAAATTATTAGGCATATGAGGGGTTCACCTCCTCGTAATACACTTTGTACTAGCCTTTGTGATTCAGGGGTCATTCTTAAGGAATTGGTACAAAATTTAAGCTTTAGTGTAAAGAGCAAGGTATTGAAGAAGGGGTGAACCCTCTCATATACGTAATAAAAACATAGGAATACAGAAGTTCGTTACGTAAGTTAATTTGTAAGTTATGTATATTTTTTACTAATGAAAACGTTTGTAAAAAATTAAAGTTCTTGTTGCTTTTTTAAGTAATCAAAAAATTGGAGGGCCTAGGCCTCCTCCCCTTCTCCTTTTTTTCTCAAAATCTTCCGATTGAAACTATGAGAAAGCCATTTAGCCAACAAAGATTTATATGCAAATTCCATTTTAATTATTTATGTGTGAAGAGCCAAAATCAAAACATGCATTAATTCAAAAACGTTCAGAAATTAAATACTTTTTTACTGTTTTAGAAAGTAGAGTAAAGAGAAAGAGTCAAACTTTAGCGTAAAGAGCAGGGCGTTGAGGAGGAAATTACCCCTTTCACATACGGAGTAATTTCTGTTCGTTTTAAGTTTTAATGTTTATTTAATTATTTTAAGTTTTAATTTTTTTATTTAATTACCTAAAAAGGTGGTGTCTGAGTTCTTTAACCCTGAATATCTTTTTTTTATGTTTAATCACTCTTCATTTAAAAGGATTTATGCATGTTCCTTTTTTTCAACCTCTGATGGGCTAAAAATGGAAGACAGGGAAACATATAAAGATGATTTATTACAAAAACATTGTACAATCAAGGTTACCTTTCACATAATCACCATTAGAGTTAAAGCATTTCTCATAAATGTCACCATGTTTTTTAATACTATCATCTTCATACAAAGACACAGCCAATAATTTGAGGTGAGTGATGATGGTTTCTTTGGGCTACATGTCTGTTAGAGGACATACCAAAACCCCTTTCAAGCTACCTCTTCATTTCAGGGAAAAGATGAAAGTCCTTGTGATCTCTCAAGGACTTTGATATTCATCATATATTGAGACAATACAAGAACCATGCCAAACTGTATTAAGGGATGGACAAGGGCTTTACAAAGTTTCTCTACAACATATAGCTTTCTAGTTTCAAATGAACGCTTATGACATTAGATTTCTCAGATGACTTTGATTGCCTATGCTTGTTTGTGGCTGCAGAATGTAAACTCACAACAAAAATTATATCCAATTTTTCTCCTCAGTTACTGCTTCCAGGCCATTCTTACCAATACAGTAAATGTGATGAGGGTTGTTATGACACAAACAGAGCATTCCAAGCTGTAGTGACCATGGTACTGGACAGGCTGATAGTCTGTTGTAGTCTAGCTGAATGCTGCCCACTTTTTTCATGAAATTCAATTTACATATGCTCTCATATGAAGTGACAGTTTTCAGTAGGGTTCCCCAAAAGTAGTGTCATTGGTCCAACACTCTAAAATTCATATTAATGAACTGGCTCTTATTACTAGCAAGAAAACAGCTTTATAAGCTGGTGACTATAAGACTACTGGTCCTACCAGTTGTTCCTCAATCCCTACAAATACAGCAAATTTTAATTTGGTCCTAAACTTCTTTAATTTAAGGTTTTTAAATGCAGGATAATTCACATTGGACACAACAGCCCCAGTGATAGCTGACAGCCTCAACACAATAGACAAAATAGAATCAGTGATGTAAAGGTATCTTACTAAAATAATAATCAGATCTTACCATGATAATAGGAGACAATGGGGATTAAAAAGTGCAGTTGCTTATAAGTTTAAAATATCCAATTGTAACACTGTTATGAGTATGTAACACTATTACTCATAACATTATTATGGGTAATAGTGTAAGACTATTACTGTCAAATTAGATTTCTAATATTCTAGTATATAAAAATAAAGAAAGAATCCTTCAGCACATACTTGCAAAGAATCAATATCTGCTTAAAGCTGCTTTTTGATATCTAAAAAAATTTAGAAGCATCAGCATACAAATTAGTAGTGCTTTTAAAGTTTGGACAACTGTATGTAACTTAATTACACAAGGGACATGATATGAGACATGAGACAAGACACCAGATTATCAGCTTGATGTTCTTTGAATTCAACAAGTATGGTAAGCAGTTGCTCTTCAGACAAACTTCTGTTAAGAATTCTAAAGAAGGCTGTTGAGCTAGGTGAAGAGAACTTTCACAAATCCTCCAGAACTGACATTTAAAATGATTCTGAAAAGTTAAATCCAACTAGCTTCACTACTTCTTTAAAATATTAAAGACATTTGCTCCAAAATTGACTGATTACCCTAAATAAGGATGGTCAATAGTGTACTTTTTTAACCTGGTCATGTAGCCAGAAATGGTTAGTATCACTTGATTTTCCTGTGCATAAGATGAATTAGAGCTGCTCCAAAATGAAACCCAACTATAGTCATGTGTATCAATATTTATGAGAATGAAAATGTACTTCTCCCCATGTCTAGCCCCAGGGTATGTTGTAGAAGAAGAAGAAAAAAGAAAAATACTTCTTTATTTTTACAATCCACTTCTTATCACAGTTGTTGAAATGTTTTCTTTAATCAGTATTTATTCTTCACTTGTGTAAAACAGACACATAAAAACAAGCACCACTAGCTGCATGAAGCACATCAAGACTATAGTCTACTTGATTTCTTGTCATGTTCCCTGTAGGTGAGTCTCATCAACAACAAAAATGGCATTATGAATCCTTCACTGCAAGTCAGCAACATCCTCCAGCTTTGTTTAATATACAGTATCTTCTACATAAAGCCATAGAAAAAAAGTTAAAGAAGTGATGAAATCTGACAAAGATGAAGGCCATGGATTTGGCCAACCGCTTCTAACCATTGGTGTAGAAATGTTTGAGTGAGGATATGGCAAATACCCAACCCCCCTTTTGGCAGTACAGAATCTTTGCTGGAAAATGAAGGTTAGCTATAAGCTAATCAGTTAGGGTGCCAATATTTCTTAGTCAAAGGGTCAAGGCCAATTATTGCCTTTTTGAAAAATAAACAAAATTCCAATCCACACACTTTGGAGTTGTGAAGGCTGAGATCCCTAGTCAAATGAGTGTGTTACGGCCCCCAGGTCTTTATACTGTATCATTCTAATTTTCCCTGAAAGACAAAAATTTGCTTCAATAATAAAACAAACTTGCTTGAGGAATTCCTTATCCTCAGGAATACATTCCAGCATACTGAGAGCAAACTCTTGCTGTTTTTGCTTGTCAATTGAGACAAGTGCCTGGAACTGCTATACTCAATAAGCATAAGACCAGGAGTTTTTGTGGAGGACCTTGTGTACTTACAAACATTTTAATAACAATTATTGAAATTAAACAAATTTAGTTAAAATATCTTATCAGCTCCCCATGTAATATTTTTAAAGTGTAAAGAGTCTCTATGGGCATTCTGTATATTGAACAAAAAAAAAATCAATGATGAACAAAGATCTGAGGCTTGGTGAGGGTCAAGGGGATGAAAACAAGGACAAATATTTTTTTCTCATTTCCAAAAGACCAATTTGAGGAAAGAGTATGATGCCTTGTGATTTATATGCACAAGCAGTTAGAAAAATATTTTTTTTGTTAAAGCAACTCTTTAGTAGCACTGATTTTTATTTTATTCTATTTTCTGGTTGAAGACATGGCATGCCTTAACAAAGAGGCAAATAAGAGGGAAGGAAAGATTCTGCAAAAAACTACTGGCCTATTAGTATTACCTCTGTTGTGGTTGAGCTTCTTGAACACATTGTCAACAAAGCAGTTATTGAGCATCTTAATCAGAATCATCTTCTCAACAGCTCTCAATATAGTTTCTGAAGCAACAGATCAGTTGATACTAATCTGCAAGTCATATGACTATATTACAAAACTACTGAAGTTAGGAATCCCTGTTAACATGATCCTTTTTTATTTTTCAAAAGCATTTGACAAAGTCTGTCATAAGAGACTTGAGCTTAAGCTACAATCTATTGGTTTGGACGAAAAAATTCCTAAATGGATTCTGGATTTCTTGAGAAATCATGTTCAGCATGTAAGACTATTTGATGCAGATGGCAATCCTATCCTCTCCTCCTCTCAGCGTGTTATCAGTGGGGTTCTACAGGGTAGTGTGCTTAGCCTCACCATGTTCAATATTTTCATAAATAATGCTCCTCTAGTGCTTAAAAGCAAAATGATGCTATATGCCAATGTTTCCAAACTAATTGGTCCAGCTGGCCCTCTTGAGGATACTTCCCAACTTCAGAAAGACCTTGATCTCCTTAGCATGTGGGCAAAATCTTGGCTACTCACTTTCAATGTATCAAAATGCCATGTTCCACACTTTGGACACAAGAATATCAATACAACTTGCTCCCTTTATGGTCAGTCCCTTCCTCCAGTGTTGGAAGAACATGACCTAGGAGTGATTGTTGACAAGCATCTTAAATTTAGCACTCATGCAAAGAAGGCAGGAGCATCACCTAGCTCATTGCTAGGGCTCACAAGAAGAACAATTTCCTCCTATTCTTCTAAAATTCTGAGCCTTTTGTACAAAGGACTTGTTCAGCCAAGGCTGGAGACAGGTATGGTCCTTGCATCCCCCTTTTTCAAAAAAGATGTTAAAATTCTCAAAGATGTCCACAGAAGAGCCACTAAGATGGTGAGTGAACTGCATGAACTCCCTTACCCTACAAGGCTATGAAAACTGAAACTCTCAACTCTGGTTTATAGAAGAAGACAGTGTGATGCCATTCTGGTTCATAAGCTTATTAATTCAAAGGCACTTCCTGATCTCCTTCCTCTGTCCTCTCAGGACTCTCATACAAGGGGACATAACTTAGAGTTATCTAAGCATTTCTCCTTAAAGTGGCAATGCACCCATTTTCTGACCAACTGTGTTGCCAACCTCTGGAACAAATTACTGTCAGATACCATTGCTGCCCAAACCACAAACAGCTTTAAGAACCATCTTGACAACAAATGGCCAACAAAAGAAAGGAAGTATAACTGGGAAACACTTGAATAAGCAACATCAAACCACTAGTCAAGTGTACATATTCAACTATGTGTCATGTATTATCAACTCTGGAGTTTCTACAAGGAAAAATCCTTTGATTACTCCAAGCTGCAATTTAAGGCAATATAATTTGGCTACAATACTATACAAGGCAGTAGGGTATATACTAAGCAAGTTTGGCTACTATACTAAGCCAATAGACAAAATTGGAATAATGGCAAAATTGACAGCAGATTATGTGAAGCTGAAATAAGCTTTAAATGCTTCTAAAAATTAATAATAAAGAGACCTTTGTTTGTTTGAAAATACAGCAAAACTGGTGCTTAGTCTTTTTGATAGCTCAAAAGGATATTGAGCTAGGTGAATGAAAGGTAAAATTCTAGTTGAGTGACTTCTTGCTATGTCAGAAAGGGGTTAGGCCAGGAAAATAAAACTTTCAGGGATGAGTCTACAGGCCAAATTATATCCTGGGAAGGTATTTTAAAGTACCCACCTTCACTCCTTCTCCCTCTAGAGAGCCTGAAATTTGCCTACATGACAGGTCTATACCTATTGAAATTTTGACAAAACAACATTTTACCTTAATTTTCAGTTACCCAGTTGCTTTTTCTCTGCCTTTAGTTCTAAAAATGCAATTCCTGTTATTTGAGTATAATTCTGAGCCATATCAATTTTTTTTTCAAAATTTAGAAAATATATTTGCTTATCTTTAAAACCTTATAAATTAGGATTGAGTAGAGTTGTGAAGCTGAAAGCAATTTTGCTGTACTTCACTCAAGCAGAAGATCTATTTTGCAAGGTTTCACTTTTATAATTAAATAAAAAAAATGTTTTTTTAATGGAAAGTAAGGAGCAACATAAAAACTTAAAACAAACAGAAATTACTTTGTATATGAAAGGGGCTGCTTCCTCATCAATGCCCCACTCTTTATGCTAAAATTTTACTCTTTCTCTTAACTCTACTTTTTAAAACAGTAAAAAACTTTACTGTTTTAACTTGTGGCACCTCCCATGGGGACTCTCTGGGAGTAAGTTGTCCCCAAACACCTAGTTATAAGGTTTTTTGACTGTGCTGAATAAAATGCTATCTCAGAATTTTCATCTGGTGACATTGGGAAAATAATTAGCATGGGAGAGGGCCTAGGCACACTCCAATTTTTGTTGGTCACTTAAAAAGGGCACTAGAACTTTTCATTTCTGTTAGAATGAGCTCTCTCACAAGATTCTAGGACCAATGAGTCAATACAATCACCCCTGGGGAAAAAAACAAACAAACAAATGGACATGCAGCCATGATCTGCCTTCTGGCAAAAAATACAAAATTCCACATTTTTTAGACAGGAGCTTGAAACTTCTACAATATGGTTCTCTGATATGCTGAATCTGATGGTGTGATTTTTGTTAACATTCTATGACTTTAGGGGTTGTTTCCCCCTATTTTTTAAAATAAGGCAAATTTTTTCAGGCTCTTAACTTTTGATGGGTAAGACTAAACTTGATGAAACTTATATATTTAAAATCAGCATTAAAATGCAATCCTTTTGATGTAGCTACTGGTATCAAAATTCTATTTTTTAGAGTTTTGGTTAGGGCAAGACAACCAGTACTGGGACACTTTGATCACTCTGCCTATTCTGGGACAGAATCTTTGATTGGATTACAACATGTCCAATACTGGGACAAAAGACTTTAATCTTGGACACTCAATCTATACATTTTTCCAGTTTGCTTCCAAAAAACCTGTTGTCTTTTGTCCCAGTATTGGACATGTTGCAATCCAACCAAAGATTCTGTCCCAGAATAGGCAGAGTGATTGAAGTGTCCCAGTACTGGTTGTCTTACCCTACTATTGAGCCAGGTTGCTCCTTACTACAGTTCATTACCACAAACTGTTTGATGCACATATTTTTGAAGGTCATCAGAGGTCATCATCCCAGAAAGTTTCATTTTCTTAACCTAACCCTTTTCTGAGATAGCAAGAAGTCACTCAACTAGAATTTTACCAAATGAAACAATCAAAAACGTATCTAGTCTACATTTGGTCCACAACAAGATGTAGGCCTACCACATTCAAGCCCTCACCTCTATCTATGTCTTATTTCAGGATATGTTACTGAGCTCTCATAAACTATATAATCTTGTTTTTATGAAGGAAACTCTCAGAAATTACATGACAAAAGGCTAAAAATAGCTCAAATAAGGCTAGAGTTCACAATGAGCTTTTTTTGCTATCTTGGAAAGTAGTTCTGAATCAGGGTAACAATTTAAGTAGGGCATTCAGCCAGTTATATGGTGATTTTTTTTCAAATTTAAAAAACCTTTGCTTGAGGCTGAAAAATACTTTCTTTGGATAAAGTAGTAGAGTAATTTTGGTGCAATAGGCTATCCCTTTTTTGAACTTAATGATATCCAAATCAGCACACATGCCTGGTGCAAGCTTGTCTTGTCTTAAATTAGCCTTATAATTTAGCACTCTTTAATTTTGTTTGAATCAAGTAAAGTGCAATATCTAATTTGCAAGCTGAAGAACAAGTAATCATGAATGCTAGAATCAAACTGCAAAAGTAGCAAACTTTAGTATGTAGCTCAAACCCTGAGAACCCTTTTTCTAGAACAAGAGAAGCAGATTACAAAGCCGAAAACGCAGTATTCTTAAAATCTTAAGCCAAGCATAGGCATATCCCTATGCACAACTGAATTTGCTTGTTTTATAGCCTAAAGTTGTTTGGCTAAATTGCTGTGGAAGCTATGGTACCCTGGTATTCTATTGCATACCTTAAACTTAGCTTGCACATTTAATAAATTCGACTAGGAAATGACTAGATTCTACAAGAATTTTAAAAAAATTCAAGAATTCCAAATTTGCATATTGGAAATTGGTTTCTTCAATTTCTTCTACGCACCGTAAACTGGATTTGAAATAATCTGGGAAACTTTCATGTCGTACAAACTTTCCAGAAAGTCATGATCCGTCCGTCTTTTTCCAAGTGTTGTGAAATTACTTTAGAAGTCTTTTTTTAACTATACATTTTCGTGAATCAACCCAGGAAAATGATTCTTTTCTATTTGGGATATTTATGCTATAGACTTTTTCTTGGAGTTATTAAAATAGGTAAATAAAACTACTGCATATGACCAGGGGCAAATTTCCAATTTTGTTATTGTAGGGGAGGGGTCAAGAGGAGCTTACATCCAGATAGTCAAAAGAGCATGGGATATATAATAATTTTTTCTCCAAATTATTTTCTTTCCCCAAACTACACCCCTGCACATGACTATTTTTTGTATTGAATTAAGAATCTAATAATGTTGCAGCCGGGAACGCTTCCAAAACCTGATATAATCTCTATAAGCCAACCATGTTTGTGTAGCTCTGGTGAACTCGCCCTCCTTCCAAGATATGAATCCTATCTTGGACTCGTATTTTTTTATGGCTTGCCTCTCAAAACAAATTCGGCTTAAGGGTGTTTGTTTGCAGCCAATAACGCTTAGGAAGTCATGTCTTGTAGTAATTGACCCGAAAATGTTTTTGCTAGGAAGAGCCAGAGATTTGCAAAGTATAGTTTATTCCTTCCAATGCGCAATTCTACTATAGCCTGCTATCTTAATTTACATCAGTATATCCGTGTAATATATCAAAAGTAGAGAAGCCCAAAATAAAATTTATCTACAGGGTTGAGTTTTGGATATTGAAGGTCATGCGACTTTAAATTAGGTTATGTAGAACAATGACAGGATTGACGTTATACAAGAAAAGATCAATAAGGGGCGCTAATTCACACAAATGTCGGGTGGAGGGCAAGTATTTTTTTCCTAAAAAAATAAAGATAAAGTTGTTTAAAATTAAGAGAGGGGGGGATTTTGGTCTTCCCAAGTTTTTAATGAGAATACCAAAGAAAGGAAATTTTCAAAGTCATTGTGTAATTAGACCCTGTTAATGCTCCTGTCCTCAATATTTTTTTAAAGAAAAAGCTAATGTTATGCTGCAAAACTACTATGTTACTATTACAATTATACTGTAAACTTAAAATTTCACTTTGTTTTGCAAAAATCTGATGATAATGACAAAATATAGGAACTAATTTGCGAATATCATTTAATCTCTGTAGGCCAAATTAAGGAGTATAACAAGTTTTGATACAGCCACCTTCAAGTCTGAACAAACTTCTTAAATTTATCTGACCCAGTGTAATTCAATGAGGTTTTTAGTTAACAACTGGAATTTTTTGGACCCCACCCCCTATAAGATAGTCTAACAATAAGATATGTTTCACTGAAATACATTTCGAGCATGTCGTCTACACTAACGTTTTTCTAATTGCCAGGACATGATTTTACTTATAGTTAAACACATAAGTTTATTGGTGAGTCTTTAGATTAAGCACTGGTTTTCATGTAAGATAGTTGTTAAGGAAGTTTGAGGTGGGATAGGGTATTTGTCTCAACAAATGTAATAAATCCAAATTAGTTTATAGCCTAGAGCTCGTGAGTTTTTGTTTAAAGTATGAGGATAATTTTAAGCTGAATTTCGATTTTCATCTTTATAGCTCTTTTTCAAAGTAATTTATTATTCACAATAGAACATATAGAAAACGACATACTCCTCTAGTTTTTGGTTTCACTCAGTGACGAAAAGAAATAATCATTTTGATTTTTAAATGTATCTTATTGCGTACACTACAATAGTACTAAATTGCAAAGAAACGCCCAATGAATTCCAGTCATTGCTGCTTCAAATTGCAGTTACTTTACCTCCTCTGTTCAACAACACTATCGCCGAATCACAAGAGGAGGTTTAATTTATTAAGGTATTTAAGGGTATTGATTTCTCTCCAGCCTATTTCGCAACCGATATTCTTAATGTTAGTAAAACAGTGCCAGGAATCGAAGAGAATTTTATAATTCTTGATAATGAGTACCAGCTTACTAATCTTCGATTCAATGGGAGTAAGGCTGGTCTTTTGACCCATGATGACACTCTGTTTGACTGTTTGGCTCCACCTTGGTAAACATGTGATCCACAGTCAACATTCCAGGCATCCCAATTGGGTCAAATCTCCATGAGAAGTGGTGACTTTTAAAAGAAACAATAGCTTAAATTCACGGAAATTAGGGAAGGGGGGCAAAATGTATTTAGGGGGGATCAAATATATATTTGCTGTATTTCCAATGTTTTTAATGAAAAAAGAAACTGATTTTCAATGAAACTGGCTAAAAAGGATAATTTCCAAACTAGGAGGAAAGGGAAAAAATACATATATATGACTCCTGAATACAATATATGACTCCTGAAACTCGGACAAAATTTTTGCTTTTCGTCTGTTGGCTTAAAATTGCGAAGTATGTAGGTTGGACTAACGGAAGTCCCGTTCTTGTACTGAATAATGATAACAAAAAAGGTACAGAAAAACAGAAGACATAACAGGCTGAATCCATTCAATGAATATCCAAACATTATTTCCCCGATGGACGCGAAACTTAAAGGGTGCATAAACGGGAAGACCAAAATAGGTCCAAATTTGTTTGATTCCGACAAGCTCGTAGCCTGCTTGACATGTATACTAGGTAAAATGAGCCTAATAAGAGAGAAATTTTGGAAAAAAAATTATTGCATCGATTTGTGACGCAGTAAAATGGGCCGAATATTTTTTTTTCGTCTAATTGGCTGGACACTTTCTGGGTAAATAGACTGGAACAAGGGGAAGTCAATGAGGACAGTAAGTTCTTTAAGAAAAAATTGTTTCAAGTTCAATCATTATATTATTCACATAAACATATATATATATATATATATATATATATATATATATATATATATATATATATATATATATATATATATATATATATATATATATATATATATATATATATATATATATATCTATATATATAAAAATAAGTTGTCTGTGGATCTGTGGATGGATCAGGTGACGTCACCTGAAAAAACTGGATCAGGTGACGTCAAAACTGAAAAAACTAAAAAAAGGCAAAAACTACAAAAAAAACAAAAAACTAATAAAAAAAATAAAAAAGCTAAAAAACTAAAAAAACTAAAAAAAGGCAAAAACTACAAAAAAAACTAAAAACTAATAAAAAAGCTAAAAAACTAAAAAAACTAAAAAAAGGCAAAAACTACAAAAAAAACTAAAAACTAATAAAAAAAATAAAAAAGCTAAAAAACTAAAAAAACTAAAAAAAGGTAAAAAACTAAAAAAACTAAAAACTAAAAAAAACTAAAAAAAAGGAAAAAACTGAAAAATAAGCTAAAATAAACGTAAAAACCAATAAAAAACTAAAAAAAAAAACTGAAAAAACTAAAAAAAGGCAAAAACTACAAAAAAAAACTAAAAACTAATAAAAAAAGTAAAAAAGCTAAAAAACTAAAAAAACTAAAAAAACTAAAAAAAGGTAAAAAACTAAAAAAAATAAAAAATAAAAAAAAACTAAAAAAAAGGAAAAAACTGAAAAATAAGCTAAAATAAAGGTAAAAACCAATAAAAAACTGAAAAGAAAAAAAGGAAAAAACTAAAAAAAATTTTCATCTAAAAAACTAAAAAAAACTAAAAAAGGTAAAAACTAAAAGAACTAAAAAAGAAAAAAATAAATGACGACACTCAAAGAGAAAGCGACCAGGACAAAAGGAATGTTCGATTAGCAATCAACAAAGCACCGGGACACAGGGAGTATAAATGACGACCAGGACATAAGTAAAAAAAAAAAACTATCTATATATATAAAAATAAGTTGTCTGTGGATCTGTGGATCGTGGATCAGTCCTAAAAAAAGGCAAAAACTACAAAAAAACTAAAAACTAATAAAAAAAGTAAAAAAGCTAAAAAACTAAAAAAACTAAAAAAACTAAAAAAACTAAAAAAAGGTAAAAAACTAAAAAAAATAAAAAATAAAAAAAAACTAAAAAAAAAGGAAAAAACTGAAAAATAAGCTAACATAAAGGTAAAAACCAATAAAAAACTAAAAAGAAAAAAAGGAAAAAACTAAAAAAAATTTTCATCTAAAAAACTAAAAAAAACTAAAAAAGGTAAAAACTAAAAGAACTAAAAAAGAAAAAAATAAATGACGACACTCAAAGAGAAAGCGACCAGGACAAAAGGAATGTTCGATTAGCAATCAACAAAGCACCGGGACACAGGGAGTATAAATGACGACCAGGACATAAGTAAAAAAAAAAAACTAACAAAACTAAAAAGAAGGTAAAAACTACAAAAAAACTAAAAAGAAAAAAAACTAAAAACTAATAAAAAAACTAAAAAATCTAAAAATCTAAATAAACTAAAAAAGAAAAGAAAAGGAAAAAAATAAAGGAGAAAAACAAAACTAAAAAACGAATGTATATACAGACCGGGACACCGGGATATAAATGACGACCGGGACACAGGGAATATAAATGACGACCGGGACACAGGGACACAACTACAACGGGGACACCGGGGGAAACAGGGGGATATAAATGACGACCGGGACAAAAAAACTAAAAAGAAAAAAAAACTAAAAACTAATAAAAAAAACTAAAAAATCTAAAAATCTAAATAAACTAAAAAAGAAAAAAAAAGGAAAAAAATAAAGGAGAAAAACAAAACTAAAAAACGAATGTATATACAGACCGGGACACCGGGATACAAATGACGACCGGGACACAGGGAATATAAATGACGACCGGGACACAGGGACACAACTACAACGGGGACACCGGGGGAAACAGGGGGATATAAATGACGACCGGGACACCGGGACAGGGAATGGTCGATTAGCAATCACCATCAACAAAGCTCAAGGGCAATCATTAGAATCATGAGGTATAGATCTTAATACAGATTGTTTTCCCATGGACCATTATATGTTGCATGTTCAAGAGTCGGTAAACCTGACAATCTATTTATATGCAAAGACAATGGGACAGCAAAGAATGTTGTATATTCGCAAGTTTTACGTAGTTAAAACCATATATATATATATATATATATATATATATATATATATATATATATATATATATATATATATATATATATATATATATATATATCTATATATATATAAATAAGTTGTCTGTCTGTCTGTGGATGGATCAGGTGACGTCATGTTTGTTCGCATATGACGTCTGAATTATTTCACACTAATACAAAAGAAGAAAAAAACTAAAAAAGGTAAAAACTACAAAAAAAACTAAAAAGAAAAAAAACTAAAAAAGCTAAAAAACTAAAAAAAACTAAAAAAAAGGTAAAAATCTAATAACTAAAAAAAAACTGAAAAAAATAAAAAAAGGCAAAAACTACAAAAAAAATAAAAACTAATAAAAAAACTAAAAAAGCTAAAAAACTAAAAAAAAACTAAAAAAAACTAAAAAAAGGTAAAAAACTAAAAAAAACTAAAAACTAAAAAAGAAAAAAACTAAAAAAAAGGAAAAAACTGAAAAATAAAAGAGAAAAAGAAAACTAAAAAATCTATATATATAAAAATAAGTTGTCTGTCTGTCTGTGGATGGATCAGGTGACGCCATGTTTGTTCGCATATGACGTCTGAATTATTTCACACTAATACAAAAGAAGAAAAAAACTAAAAAAGGTAAAAACTACAAAAAAAAACTAAAAAGAAAAAAAAACTAAAAAAGCTAAAAAACTAAAAAAAACTAAAAAAAAGGTAAAAATCTAATAACTAAAAAAAAACTGAAAAAAATAAAAAAAGGCAAAAACTACAAAAAAAATAAAAACTAATAAAAAAACTAAAAAAGCTAAAAAACTAAAAAAAAACTAAAAAAAACTAAAAAAAGGTAAAAAACTAAAAAAAACTAAAAACTAAAAAAGAAAAAAACTAAAAAAAAGGAAAAAACTGAAAAATAAAAGAGAAAAAGAAAACTAAAAAAATATGAATAAATATATATAAAAATAAAAAAGATAAAAACTACAAAAAAAACTAAAAAGAAAAAACGAAAAAAAACTAAAAAAGCTAAAAAAATAAAAGAAGCAAAAATCTAAAGAAGGTAAAAACTACAAAAAAAAAAGAAAACAAAATAAAAAAATCTAAAAAAGCTTAAAAACTAAAAAAAAACTAAAAAAAGATAAAAAACTAAAAACAAAACTAAAAAAAGGAAAAAAACCATAAAATAAACTAAAAACTAATAAAAAAAAAATACAAAAAGCTAAAAAACTAAAAAAACTAAAAAAAAACTAAAAAAGGTAAAAACTAAAAGAACTAAAAAAGAAAAAAAACTAAAAAAAGGAAAAAACTGAAAAATAAAGGAGAAAAAGAAAACTAAAAAAATATAAATAAAAATAAAAAAACTAAAAAGATAAAAACTTCAAAAAAAAACTAAAAAGAAAAAAACTAAAAAACCTAAAAAAAGGTAAAAACCAATAAAAAAAAACTAAAAACAAAAAAAGGGAAAAAATAAAAAATTTATTTCATCATAAGTTTTCAACTGACGAAATTACAGACCGGGACATCGGGACACAAATGACGACCGGGACACCGGCACATAGGGAATATGAATGACGACACTCAAAGAGAAAGCGACCGGGACAAAAGGAATGTTCGATTAGCAATCAACAAAGCACCGGGACACAAATGACGACCGGGACACAGGGAGTATAAATGACGACCAGGATATAAGTAAAAAAAACTAAAAAAACTAAAAAAAAAGGTAAAAACTACAAAAAAACTAAAAAGAAAAAAAAATAAAAACTAATAAAAAAACTAAAAAATCTAAAAATCTAAATAAACTAAAAAAGAAAAAAAAGAAAAAAGGAAAAAAATAAAGGAGAAAAACAAAACTAAAAAACGAATGTATATACAGACCGGGACACCGGGATACAAATGACGACCGGGACACAGGGAATATAAATGACGACCGGGACACAGGGACACAACTACAACGGGGACGCCGGGGGGCACAGGGGGATATAAATGACGACCGAGACACCGGGACACATGGAATATAAATGACGCCCGGGACACTCAAAGAGAAATCACAGACTGGGACACCGGGACACAAATGACGACCTGGACACAGGGACAAAACTACAAAGGGGATGCCGGGGGGCACAAGGGGATATATAAATGACGATGGCGACACAGGGAATGGTAGATTAGCAATCACCTTCAACAAAGCTCAAGGGCAATCATTAGAATCATGAGGTATAGATCTGAATACGGATTGTTTTCCCATGGACCATTATATGTTGCATTTTCAAGAGTCGGTAAACAATCTATTTATATGCACAGACAATGGGACAGCAAAGAATGTTGTATATTCGCAAGTTTTACGTAGTTAAAAACATATATATATATATATATATATATATATATATATCTATATTCACAGGTGGGACATAGGGACACAACTACAATGGCGCGTAACTAATATGGTGCGTAACGACTTACGCGCGCGGGGGGGCTTGGGGGGACGCGAAGCGCCCCCACCAACTAGGTGTTGGGGTGGCGCGAAGCGCCACCCCAACAGCTAGTATATATATATATATTGGCTTTCCCATTGTCTGTGCACATGCAAAGCCGTATGTACTAATAATGACGTCATACACAAACGCTCTTTTTACAAACAAACAAACATGCATGAGGATCGCATGTTTGTGTTCACATGCATCGAGGGTCATGCAAACATGCATGACCCTCGAACATGCAACGTACAATTGTCCATGGAAAAAACAATCAGGATTAAGATCTATACCACATTTTTCTAATGATTGACCTTGAGCTTTGTTAATGGTGATTGCAAATACTAATCGAATTGGGAATTGCAATCTTTTAAATTGAAAAAGCAGATCCGTTGGAATCATGGGAATGCGAGGAATAAGAACAGCCTCACCCTCATAAGGCCCTGTCAAGATTGTGGCCTCTATTAGGTTTTCCATTGTTTTTTTTACGGCAAGTCGCGTGCCATTGCAAAGCTTTGGTGGGTTGATATTTCTTAAAAGTATTATTGGTACGCCTATTTTTAGTTGTAGCACGTGTGGTGGAAACCCTGAAGGATCTATGGAATTTAAAAATTCAGATGGATAATTAACCGCTTCATTTGGTTCCAAAACTGTGTCGACTGACTTGTAAAGGACTGCCTGGTCTCGAATCTTGTTCAAAACAATATTGTTGATTTCGTGGACGTCTATATTTTTGGGTGCGAGAATCGCTCTTTCACTTAGCCATTTATTATTGTTATAATTTTTTAGAATATTCGGAAATACTTTTTCAATCAATTCATTTTTGGACGTCACTAAATTACAGAAATCAGCAGGTAGTTGTATACGTCCTGAAATTGAGTCTACTGTTTGACCAGAGTCATCGTTTTGCAATCGGACACGCATATTTGTAGTTAATTTTAATATTTTTACGTGTGCCTATAAATTAGAATTTTTAAGGCAAGCATTCATTTCGTCTGCAGGAGTTAAACTACGTAAAAATTGCGAATATACAACATTCTTGGCTTTCCCATTGTCTCTGCATATACAAAGCCGTATATACTAATAATGACATCATATGCAAACGCTCTTTTTACAAACAAACAAACATGCATACATACAACTCGTTTTTATATAGATAGATAGATAGATAGATAGATAAAATACAAATTAACTGCGTAAAACTTGCGAATATACAACATTCTCCGCTGTCCAATTGTCGCTGCATATAAATAGATTGTCAGGTTTACCGACCCTCGAACATGCAACGTACAATTGTCAATGGGAAAAACAATCAGTATTAAGATCTATACCACATTTTTCTAATGATTGACCTTGAACTTTGTTAATGGTGATTGCAAATGCTAATCGAATTGGGAATTGCAATCTTTTAAATTGAAAAGGCAGATCCGTTGGAATCTTGGGAATGCCAGGAATAAGAACAGCCTCACCCTCAAAAGGCCCTGTTAAGATTGTGGCCTCTATTAGGTTTTCCATTGTTTTTTTTTACGGCAAGTCGAGTGCCATAGCAAAGCTTTGGTGGGTTTATATTTCTTAAAAGTATTATTGGTAGGCCTATTTTTAGTTGTAGCACGTGTGGTGGAAACCCTGAGAATAATATCTCGAGGTAAAAACTGATCCCCGACCATAACGATGGCCACTTCGTCGATAGTTGGAGCATTGTATCTACGCACATGTTGGCCAGGAGGCGTTTTGTCAGCGGAAATAACAATTTTATGCGTATAAGTAGGCATCAAATCGATGGCTGTTTTGAACAGACGCACTAAATTATTATTTTCGTGGAAAAGATGTTGTAATTGGGAAACGACTGTCCTTTCAATGTTGGGAGAAATTTCGCAACGTGCATTCAATTCAGAATTTCTATCACTGATGAAGTACAATTGTAAAAATTTATGATTCTCGCCTGAGAATGGTAGAAGAGACCCTGCTCTATGATAAATTTGCCCTTTTACTTTGAAAGTAGACATAAATTGATCTGGATTTTCAATTTGGGCTCCAAACGACGTCATTTGGAAACATGAGTTGTATTTTCTGATTCATTTATATTCCTTATGTCCCGGTGTCCCGGTCGTCATTTATATCCCCCTGTTTTATATCCCGCTTATTTTTCAGTTTTTTCCTTTTTTTAGTTTTTTTTTTACTTTTTAGTTCTTTTAGTTTTTACCTTATTTAGTTTTTTTTAGTTTTTTAGATGAAATTTTTTTTTAGTTTTTTACCTTTTTTTCTTTTTAGTTTTTTATTGGTTTTTACCTTTTTTTTAGCTTTTTATCTTTTTTATTTTCTTTTTATTTTTAATTTTAATTTTATTAGTATTCTTTTTCTCTTCTATTTTTCATTTTTCCTTTTTTTAGTTTTTTTTTTAGTTTTTATTTTTTTAAGTTTTTTCCTTTTTTTAGTTTCTTTAGCTTTTTTAGTTTTTCGGCTTTTTTATTTTTATGGCACTTGGTATTAACCAAGTGACATATAGCAGTCGCCAATTCTGTCGGTCTGTCTGTCGGTCTGTCTGTCTGTCGGTCTGTCCCGGTTTTGCTACTTTAGGCACTTCCAGGTAAGCTAGGACGATGAAATTTGGCAAGCTTATCAGGGACCGGACCAGATTAAATTAGAAATAGTCGTTTTCCCGATTTGACCATCTGGGGGGGGGAGTGGGGGCCCGGTTAATTCGCAAAAAATAGAAAAAATGAAGTATTTTTAACTTATCAGCGGGTATTTGGATCTTAATGAAATTTGATGTTTGGAATGATATTGTGTCTTAGAGCTCATATTTTTAATCCCGACCGGATCTGATGACATTGGGGGGAGTTGGAGGGGGAAAACCTAAAGTCCCGGTTTTGCTACTTTAGGCACTTCCAGGTAAGCTAGGACGATGAAATTTGGCAAGCGTATCAGGGACCGGACCAGATTAAATTAGAAATAGTCGTTTTCCCGATTTGACCATCTGGGGGGGGGAGAAGGGGCCGGTTAATTCGGAAAAATAGAAAAAATGAAGTATTTTTAACTTATGAGCGGGTGATTGGACCTTAATGAAATTTGATGTTTGGAATGATATTGTGTCTCAGAGCTCTTATTTTAAATCCCGACTGGGTCTGATGACATTGGGGGGAGTTGGAGGGGGAAAACCTAAAATCTTGGAAAACACTTAGAGTAGAGGGATCGGGATGAAACTTGATGGGAAAAATAAGCGCAAGTCCCAGATACATGATTGACATAATCGGAACTTATTTGCTCTCTTTGGGGTAGTTGGGAGGGGGGGAATAAGTCTTAAAAATTAGAAAAATGAGGTATTTTCAACTTACGAACGGGTGATCGGATCTCAATGAAATTTGATGTTTAGAAGGATATCGTGTCTTAGAGCTCTTATTTTAAATCCCGACCGGATCTGGTGATGGGGGCGAGGAGTTGGGAGGGGGAAACCTAAAACTTGGAAAACACTTAGAGTGGAGGGATCGGGATGAAACATGGTGGGAAAAATAAACACAAGTCCTAGATAGATGATTGACATAAACGGAACGGATCCGCTCTCTTTTGGGTAGTTGGGGGGGGGTTAATTCTGAAAAATTAGAAAAAATGAGGTATTTTTAACTTACGAATGGGTGATTGGATCTCCATGAAATTTGATTTTTAGAAGGATATCGTGGCTCAAAGCTCTTATTTTAAATCCTGACCGGATCTGGTGACATTGGGGGGAAGTTTGGGGTGGGGAGACCTAAAATGATGGGAAACCCTTAGATTGGAAGGATTGGGATGAAACTTGGTTGGAAAAATAAGCAAAAGTCTTGCATACGTAATTTACATAATTGGAACGAATCCGCTCAATTGCGGGGGGGGGGTAATTCTGAAAAATAAGAAAAATAACGTTTTTTAACTTACGAAGGAGTGATCGGATCTTCATGAAACTTCATATTTAGAAGGACCTCGTAACTCTGATATCTTATTTTAAATCTCAACCGGATCAAACGTAATTGGGGGGGGGGCAGTTGGGGGGACCGGAAATGGCACTGTTGGGGGGACGGAATGGGACTTTATGGCACTTGGTATTAACCAAGTGACATATAGCAGTCGCCAATTCTGTCGGTCTGTCTGTCTGTCTGTCGGTCTGTCTGTCTGTCCCGGTTTTGCTACTTTAGACACTTCCAGGTAAGCTAGGACGATGAAATTTGGCAAGCGTATCAGGGACCGGACCAGATTAAATTAGAAATAGTCGTTTTCCCGATTTGACTATCTGGGGGGGGAGTGGGGGCCCGGTTAATTCGCAAAAAATAGAAAAAATGAAGTATTTTTAACTTATCAGCGGGTATTTGGATCTTAATGAAATTTGATGTTTGGAATGATATTGTGTCTTAGAGCTCTTATTTTTAATCCCGACCGGATCTGATGACATTGGGGGGAGTTGGAGGGGGAAAACCTAAAGTCCCGGTTTTGCTACTTTAGGCACTTCCAGGTAAGCTAGGACGATGAAATTTGGCAAGCGTATCAGGGACCGGACCAGATTAAATTATAAATAGTCGTTTTCCCGATTTGACCATCTGGGGGGGGGAGAAGGGGCCGGTTAATTCGGAAAAATAGAAAAAATGAAGTATTTTTAACTTATGAGCGGGTGATTGGATCTTAATGAAATTTGATGTTTGGAATGATATTGTGTCTCAGAGCTCTTATTTTAAATCCCGACTGGGTCTGATGACATTGGGGGGAGTTGGAGGGGGGAAACCTAAAATCTTGGAAAACACTTAGAGTAGAGGGATCGGGATGAAACTTGATGGGAAAAATAAGCGCAAGTCCCAGATACATGATTGACATAATCGGAACTTATTTGCTCTCTTTGGGGTAGTTGGGAGGGGGGGAGTAAGTCTTAAAAATTAGAAAAATGAGGTATTTTCAACTTACGAACGGGTGATCGGATCTCAATGAAATTTGATGTTTAGAAGGATATCGTGTCTTAGAGCTCTTATTTTAAATCCCGACCGGATCTGGTGATGGGGGCGAGGAGTTGGGAGGGGGAAACCTAAAACTTGGAAAACACTTAGAGTGGAGGGATCGGGATGAAACATGGTGGGAAAAATAAACACAAGTCCTAGATAGATGATTGACATAAACGGAACGGATCCGCTCTCTTTTGGGTAGTTGGGGGGGGGGGTTAATTCTGAAAAATTAGAAAAAATGAGGTATTTTTAACTTACGAATGGGTGATTGGATCTCCATGAAATTTGATTTTTAGAAGGATATCGTGGCTCAAAGCTCTTATTTTAAATCCTGACCGGATCTGGTGACATTGGGGGAAGTTTGGGGTGGGGAGACCTAAAATGATGGGAAACCCTTAGATTGGAAGGATTGGGATGAAACTTGGTTGGAAAAATAAGCAAAAGTCTTGCATACGTAATTTACATAATTGGAACGAATCCGCTCAATTGCGGGGGGGGGGGGGTAATTCTGAAAAATAAGAAAAATAACGTTTTTTTAACTTACGAAGGAGTGATCGGATCTTCATGAAACTTCATATTTAGAAGGACCTCGTAACTCTGATATCTTATTTTAAATCTCAACCGGATCAAACGTAATTGGGGGGGGGCAGTTGGGGGGACCGGAAATCTTAGAAAATACTTAAAGCGGTGAGATCAGGATGAAACTGGATGGGAAGAATAGAAACCTGTCTAAGATACGTGACTGACATAACTGGACCGGATCTGCTCTCTTTGGTGGAATTGGGAGGGGGGAGGTAATTTTGAAAATTGAGGTATTTGTAACTTACGAAAGGGTGACCAGATCTTAATGAAATTTGATATTTAGAAGGATCTTGTGCTATAAAGTTTAACTTTAGGTTCTGACCTTCTCACAAGTGCCAAATGAGCTCTTGGCTCTTGGCTCTTCCGACCTCGTCCAAATGAGCTCTTGGCTCTTCCGACCTCGTACCATATGAGCTCTCGGCTCTTCCGACCTCGTCACAAGTGCCATATGAGCTCTTAGCTCTTGTTTTATTAGTTTTTAGTTTTTTTTTGTAGTTTTTGCCTTTTTTTAGTTTTTTCAGTTTTTTTTTTAGTTTTTAGTTTTTTTACCTTTTTTAGCCTAACCAGGATTTGAACCTGGGACCTTCATTCTCCGTTCTGACACCCTCTCTCACCGAGTGACTACTCCAGCATGTTCATTTTGGTGTTTTAAATGGTATATTATTAACCAAATTAATGTGTTTTACAATATACTAAGCATCGTCATAACAAAAATGACGGCAACTAATTTCATGACGTCAGCCGAAACATGACGTCACCTGATCCACAGATCCACAGACCTACGGACAGACAGACAACTTATTTTTATATATATAAATATATATATTCAGCAAAGGCCCTGGGGAGACAACCTACAAAAACTAGGCCTAGACAAAGATAAAATAACAAATAACGCTACGTATGTACTCTTTAATACCCTCGTATATACTGTCTTTTAATGTAGATACCCTTTTTTGTCGAGTGTTATAATTATGTAAATCTTGTGGTTGGAAGAACAAACCTTGACTGTGGTAATATCGCGGTAATTTCTTAACGTCATAATTAAATTTGAAAAGAATTGCTACAAAAGTAAATTGTTGAGAAACTGGAACCATACCTAGATAAGTATGTAAAGATGCTGCAAAAGACTTATTTATGAAGTGCAATAGATGATGGAATGAAAAGTTTCAGGATTCTTAGCGCTTTATTTTAAAAATCTGTATTGGTTTAATATGACTTTTATATGTAGATTAATATAACGGAAAACAATAATTAATATTAGACTAAATCAGAGCAAAATAAATGCTTCTTAAGGCAGAGTAGGGCAAATAAGGCTTCAACCTTCGCATAAAACCAACAAACCTTGAAGTCTTTGAAATCTTGGTTATTTCAATTTATTGCGCAATAGCTCCGATTTTTTGTTTTTCTGATCAACTTGATAATTACATGACACACAGATAGGGCACAAGGAATCTCAATGACGACAAAAAAACAATAAACAGAAATCTGGTCGCACTATGGGGAAAATGGCATTTTCTGCCATTTTGTGGCACCAAATTACGATTTTGCCCCATCGAAGACAACGCTGCTATTAATAAAAATTCTGAAATAGCCGATTGATTTAAAAGTGTGAAAAAACTATATATTGAGCTTCCCAGTTGCAGACCAAGTAGTGTCGCCGACAGCATATTTGATCCTAAAAAAACACATAGTCCATGCAAGAGAAATGGTTAATGTGGACATTTATCTTATTGCTTTATTTAACTAAAATAATTGATTTGATTTTTCGTGTGATTTTGCTTAGTGATGTATAATTTTGCGTCAGTTATCATGAAGGAAGGGTGGTGAGAAGTTATC